>NC_045635.1:70061174-70364204 GCF_009829155.1 Mustela erminea | reverse complement strand
ACCCTGCTCAGCAAAGTCCCCCCAACAAGGTACTTGATCCTGGGATCATGACCTGAGCTGAAGGCAGATGCTTAACTGACTGAGCCACCCAGGCACCCCAAGAGAGAATTTTTAAAGCAGCAAGAGAAATCAGTTACAGTGGAACCCATAAGGCTATCTGTGGATTTTTCAGCAGAAACTTTGTAGACCAGAAGAAAGTGACATAATATATTCACAATAATGAAAAGTGGGGAAACAAAAACAAAAACAAGACAAAACCTGAAATCAAGAATAGTCTATACAGCAAGACTATCTTTTAAAATAGGAGGACAGATAGTTTCAGAGAAATTAAAGTTAAGAAATTCATGACAAACCAGTGATACAATAAATATTAAAATGGTAAAGAAAGACCATAAGCAGGAGTAAAAATGTAGGGAGGACAAAAGCATTAAAATTAAGCATATCTATAAAAATCAGTCATGGGATTTACAAAATAAAAGAATGTGAAGTATGACACCATAGACCAAAAACATAAGGGGGAAAGGAATAAAGACTAGGTACAAACTAAAGTGACTATCACCTTAATATAGACTGCTATGTGCATAAGATGTTATATGTTAATCTACTTGTAATAGTAAATCAAAAACTAGTAACAGATATCAAAAAATACAGAAAAAAAGAATACAAATATATCAATAAAGCCAACAAACAGTGAGAGGAGAGGGAGAATAAAGGAACAAAGAAGAACTACAAAAACAACCATAAAACAAATAACAGAATGTCAGTAAGTACATACCTAACAATAATTAGTTTGAATCTTAATGAACTAAACACTGCATCCAAAGGCATAGGGTGAAGAATGGGTAAAACAGCAAGACCCATCTATAGTCTGCCTACAAGAAACTCATTTCAGACCTGAAGACACACAGAGATTGAAAGTGAAAAGATGGAAAAACATTTATCATGCATATGGAAGTGAAAAGGACACCAGGGTAGGATTACTTATATCAGACAAAATATACTTTAAAACACTGTAATAAGACACAAAGAAGGACATGACATAATCATTAAAGGAACAATAGACCAAGAAGATATCACAATGTAACTATTTATGCACCCAACATGGAAGTACCAAATACATAAAACAGCTAATAACATACATAAAGGAAGTAATTGTTAATAACACAGTAATAGTAGGGGAATTTAACACCCTACTTACTCCAATGGGTATATTATCCAAACAGAAAATCAACAGGGAAACAGTGACTTTGAATGACACACTGGATCAGATAGATATAATAGATATATTTAGAATATTCCATCCTAAATCATCAGAGTACCTACGCTTTTCAAGTGCACATGGGAGTATTCTCCAAAACAGATCACATATTAGACCACAAAATATGTCTCAATAAACTCAAAAAGATTGAAGTCATACCATGCAGCATTCTAACCACAATGCTGTGACACTAGAAATCAACCACAAAAAAATAATCTGAAAAGAACAAAAATACGTGGTGCTTAAATAATATGCTACTAAACAACAAATGGATCAACCAGAAAATCAAAAAGGATATCAGAAAACCCATGGGGTCAAAAGAAAAAGATAGCATAATGATCAAAAATCTCAGGGATGCAGCAAATGTTGTAAGAAGGAAGTTCACAGCAATACAAGCTTAACCCAAATAGCAACAATAATAACAATAAAAATCTAAAATAAACTACTTGACTTGCACCCAAAGGAGCTAGTAAATGAAGAAAAAACAAAATGCAAAAGCAAATAACAAAAATTAAAGCAATAATAAATTAAATAGAAACTAAAAAATAATAGCAATTAATAATAGTATAAATCAATGAAGCCAGGACCTGGTTCTTTGAAAATGTCAACAAAATTGATACAATCTTAGCCACATTCATAAAAAACAGACAGAGAATTCAAATAAATTAAGAAATGAAAGATACGAAATAATAATTAGCATGACAGAAATAGAAAGGAGTGTAAAATAATACTATGAAAAAAAATGCCAACCAATTGGAAAACCTGGAAGAAATAGATATATTCCTAGAAACATATAATCTCCCAGAACTGAACAAAGAAGAAATAGAAAATTTGAACAGACTGATTAGCACCAATGAAACTGAATCAATAATAATAATAATAATAATAATAATAATAATAATAATAATTTCCCAACAAATTCAAGTCCAGGACCAGATGGTTTCACAGGTGAATTCTACCAAACATGTGAAGAGATAATACCTATACTTCTCAAATTGCTCTAACAAGTAGAGTATGGAAAGATTCTGAAACCATTGTATGACAGCAGCATTACCCTGATACCAAAACCAGATAAAGAATGAGGGAGAGACACAGAGGGAGAGAGAGAGCTACAGGATGGTATCTCTGATGAACTCTGAACTTAGATGCAAAAATACTAGTAACCTGAAACCAAAAAATACATTTAAAAAAGCATCACCACAATTAAGTGACATTTATTCCAAAGATGAAATAGTGGTTCAATGTTTACAAATTTATCAATGTGATAGATCACATAAGAGAAAAAAATTAAAAATCACATGATTATTTCAATAGATGCAAAAAAAATTGACAAGTTGCAGCATCAATTCATGGTAAAAACCTTTAGCAAAGTAGATTTAGAGGGAACATACCTCAACATAATGAAGGCCATATATGGAAAACCCACAGCTAACATCTTATTCATTGGGAAAAAGTCAGAGAATTTCCCTAAGACAAGACAAGTCCACTCTTTATTTTTTTTTAAATTTTTTTTTAAATTTTTTATTTTTTATAAACATATATATATTTTTTTAATTTATTTTTTTTTATTTCCAGCATAACAGTATTCATTATTTTTGCACCACACCCCGTGCTCCATGCAATCCGTGCCCTCTATAATACCCACCACCTGGTACCCCAACCTCCCACCCCCCGTCCCTTCAAAACCCTCAGATTGTTTTTCAGAGTCCATAGTCTCTCATGGTTCACCTCCCCTTCCAATTTCCCCCAACTCCCTTCTCCACTCTAAGTCCCCATGTCCTCCATGCTATTTGTTATGCTCCACAAATAAGTGAAACCATATGATAATTGACTCTCTCTGCTTGACTTATTTCACTCAGCATAATCTCTTCCAGTCCTGTCCATGTTGCTACAAAAGTTGGGTATTCATCCTTTCTGATGGAGGCATAATACTCTATCCCCAGGGGTACAGGTCTGTGAATCACCAGGTTTACACACTTCACAGCACTCACAAAAGCACATACCCTCCCCAATGTCCATAATCCCACCCCCTTCTCCAAAACCCCTCCCCCCAGCAACCCTCAGTTTGTTTTGTGAGATTAAGAGTCACTTATAGTTTGTCTCCCTCCCAATCCCATCTTGTTTCATTTATTCATCTCCTACCCACTTAAGCCCCCATGTTGCATCACCACTTCCTCATATCAGGGAGATCATATGATAGTTGTCTTTCTCTGCTTGACTTATTTTGCTAAGCATGATACGCTCTAGTTCCATCCATGTTGTCGCAAATGGCAAGATTTCATTTCTTTTGATGGCTGCATAGTATTCCATTGTGTATATATACCACATCTTCTTCATCCATTCATCTGTTGATGGACATCTAGGTTCTTTCCATAGTTTGGCTATTGTGGACATTGCTGCTATAAACATTCGGGTGCACGTGCCCCTTTGGATCACTACGTTTGTATCTTTAGGGTAAATACCCAATAGTGCAATTGTTGGGTCATAGGGCAGTTCTATTTTCAACATTTTGAGGAACCTCCATGCTGTTTTCCAGAGTGGCTGCACCAGTTTGCATTCCCACCAACAGTGTAGGAGGGTTCCCCTTTCTCCACATCCTCGCCAGCATCTGTCATTTCCTGACTTGTTGATTTTAGCCATTCTGACTGGTGTGAGGTGATATCTCATTGTGGTTTTGATTTGTATTTCCCTGATGCCGAGTGATATGGAGCACTTTTTCATGTAAGACAAGCCCACTCTTAACACTTTTATTCAACACAGTATTGGAAGTGTGACCTAGAGCAATCATAACGAGAAAAAATAAAAGACAACTAAATCACTAAGGGTGAAGTAAAGTTCTCACTATTTGCAGATGACATGATAGTACATACAGAAAACCCTAAAGACTCCATTAAAAAAAAAAAAGCTACTCGTTTTGCTAAACTACTTGTATTGCTAAACAAATACATAAGATCACAGGATACAAAATGAATACAAACAAATCCATTACTTTTCTATATACTAATGATAAAATAGCAGAAAGTGAACTTAAGAAAATAACCTCATTTACAATTGAACCTAAAATAATAAAATGTCTAGGAATAAACTTAACCAACGAGATGAAAGGCCTGAACTCTGAAAACTATAAAACTTTGATGAAAGAAAGTGAAAACAAGGTGAATGGAAAGATATTCCATGCTCACAGATTGGAAGAGCAAATATTGTTAAAATGAGCATACTACACAAAGCAATCTACAGATTTAATGCAACCCTTACCAAAATACTAACTGCAGTTTCCACAGTACTAGAATAAATAGTTTTAACAGTAATATGAAAACAACAACAAAAAATACTTTGAATAGCCAAAGATATCTTGAAAAAGAATGAAACACGAAGTATCAGAGTCCTAGCTTTCAAGATATGCAGCCAAGCTGTATATATAATCCCCAGAAATAAACTAATGATTATATGGTCAATTAATCCATGACAAATGTGGCGAGTATATGCAATAGAAAAAATTCTCTTCAACAAATGGTGTTGGGAAAATGGGGTGGCTGAATGAAAGAGAAAAAAATGAAACTGAACCACTTTTTCACATCATACACAAAAATAAAATCCAACTGGAATAAAATCTAAATGTAGGACCTGAAGCCATAAAACTCCTAGATGAGGGCACAGGCAGTAATTTCTCTGACATCAGCCATACAACGTTTTGCTATATATTACTCCTGAGGCAAGGAAAACAAAAGCAAAAATAAACTTTTGGGACCACATCAAAACAAAAACAAAAACAAAACTTCTGCACAACAAAAGAAGCACCAAAAATTAATCTAAAATACAACTTACTGAACAGGAGAAGATATTTGGAAATGACATATCTGATTAAGGTTTAGTATCAAAAATACATAAAAACTTATAAAACTCAATCCCTCAAAGAAAATTCCAGTGATAAATGGGCAGAAGATATGAACAGACATATTTCCCAAGAAGACATCCTTACGATTAACAGATATAAAAATATGTTCAACAATACTCATCATAAGGGAAATGCAAATCAAAATCCCAGTGAGGAGTACCTTGGAGGCTCAGTCAGTTAGGTGTCTGTGTCTTGTTTTCATCTCCGGTTATGATTTTAGGGTCATGAAATTGAATCCCCACATTGAGCTCTGAACTCAGTGGGTAGTCTGGTTGAGATTCACTCTCTCCCTCTCTCTCTCTCTCTCCCCACTCTCTCTCTCTCTCACTCTCTCTCTAAAATAAATAAGAATCTTAGAATAAAACCACAGTGAGATATCACCTCATTCCTATATTAATAGCTAAAATCAAAAACACAAAAATAAAATTGTGTTGGTGAAGATGTGGAGAAAAAGGAACCCTAATATACAGTTTTTGGTAATAAAAACTGGTGCAGCCATTGAGGAGGATTGCATGGGGGATCATCCAAAAATTAAGAATAAAATTACCATTTGATCCAGTAAATCTACTACTGGTTATTTTGCCAAAGAATATAAAAACACTAATCCCCCCTCCAAAAAAAAGTCAAAGAAAAACACATAAAGATTTTTTTCACTTTATTTTTTTAAGATTTTATTTTTATTTATTTGAGAAAGAGAGAGTGCATAAGAGGAGATAAAGTCAGAGGGAGAAGCAGACTCCCTGTCAAGCAAGGAGTCTGATGTGGGACTCAATCCTGGTACTCTGGGATCATTACCTGAGCCGAAGACACTGGCTTAACCAACTGAGCCACGCAGATGCCCTATTTTATTTTTTAATGTGTTATTTTAGTCACCATAAAATATATCATTAGTTTTTGATGCAGTGTTCCAATATTCATGGTTACATAGAAGATTATTATTTTAAATATTTTTTAAGATTTTATTTTATTTATTTGAGAGAGAGAGAGAGAGAGAGAGCATGAAAGGAGAGAGGTCAGTGGGAGAAGCAGACTCCCTGTCAAGGAAGGAGTCAGATGTGGGACTTGATATGGGACTCCACAATCATGACTTGAGCTGAAGGGAGTTGCTTAACCAACTGAGCCACCCAGGCATCCAAAGATTATTTTTTTAATGGAGAATAGGCACTGTGCACACAGTAATGGGTGAAAGTTAACTTTAACATAAATAAACATAAGTGAAACATCTTATAATCTTAAATGGGTCATCCCATAGGAAAATATAGCAATTCTAAATTTTCATGTATTCACTTTTGTAGCTGTAAAATACATAGGCAAAAATTTATACAACTAAAAGCAATAAAGAAACTCACAATACAATTGGAAACTTTAGTGCACTTAGTAACTGACAGAGCAATTAGATAAAATGTATTAGTAGAGCTATAGAAAATTTGGATAGCATTATTAACAAAATGACCCAATTTGAAGACACTACACCAAACAATTGCACAATACACATTATTTTCAAGTTCACATTGAATGTTTAACAAAAGTGATCATAGACTGGGCCATAAATTAAATTTTAACAAGTATCAAAATACTGAAATTATATGGCATTATATTTGGTGACCGCAACTGAATAAAGCTAGAAATCAACAACAAAACGAAAATTTTGAAAAATATAAACATTTAGAAATTAACAATACAATCTATGGTTTACAGAGTCAATTACAATGTAAATTAGAAAATATTTTAACTATTAGTTGTACATCATTAAGAAAACTATGATAATGAAATATAGACAAGTGCAAAGAACTCCCAAGAATTCGATAGTTTAAAATTCATATATTACAAGCTGAAAATAAATGGTTTATGTATTTATCTCAAGGAGCTATAAACCAAACAACAAATTGAAGTCAATGTATGCAAGAGAAAAAAAAAAAAAGTAAAGACAACAGATGTGAAAAGAAAGCAAAAGTCTATGCACATAAATTTAAAAATTTAGGTTAAATAAGAAAATCCTTTCTGTTAAAGCTGAAACAGAAATTTTGAATTACTGTATGTATACTAAAGCTGTTAAGTTGATAATTAAAAAAACTTACCAATGTAGAGATTTCCAGGTCTGGATGTCATTGATCAATTCTCCCAAAAACCTAAGGAAGAAATAACAATTATTTACAAACTCTTCCAAAGTCTAAGAAAAAGGAAACACTTACCAACTTGTTCTTTGAAAACAGTGTAAACTAAAAAACAAACAAACAACAACAAAAAAACACCAGAACCTCACAAGTTGATTTAAAAAACAGAACCTTACAAGATGATTAATAAAAAATAAAACTATAGCCCTATATCTTTTATAAACATAGATTCCAAAATGCTTAAACATTTTATCAGATTCAATACATAGGAAGCATATTATATCACAACCAAATGAGTCTTATTTCTAGTTAGTTTAACATTCGACTTTCATCACTTTAACTCATTAGAATAAAGGATAAAAAATCACTCAACCATTTCAGTATACAGAAAAAAAATCTTTAAAAATATCTGACGTTGATTTACAGTTAAATTTTTAACAAAGAATAAATGAAAGGAAACTTTAAACTGATAAAAGAAATCTACAGAAATCTAGAACTAATGTAACATTCAATGGTGAAATGGAAGCACTCCTGTTGAGCTGAGGAATAAGAAGGATGTCCATAGTTCAACTACAATTTGACATTATACTAGAAGTACTAATCTATGCAATAATGCAAGGAAAAATAAATTAAAATTATATTAAAATATACTATTTGGAAGTGTATTTTAAGCAGTATTAAACAATAGAGGGGCACCAGCATTGCTTAATTAGTATAAAAAGAAATAAAATTGTTATTTTTGCAGGCAGCAAGTCCATTTACACAGAAAATCCAAAATGTTTCAAATGCACAATCAGAATTAATAAATGAATTTAGAGAAATTATCAGATACAAAGACTAGCTACAAAAATCAGTTATATTTCTATACACAGCAATGCAATTAGAAAATATTTTACTAATACCACTTACATGATAATATCATGAAGACCAAATTCTTAGGAACAAATCTAAAAATATAACAGTATAATGTCTACACTGAGGGTGGAAACCAATATTAATTTAAATTAAAGTAGACATCAATAAATGGATGTATATACCATGTTTAGGAATTGGAAGACAGAATACTATATGTATAACATTTCTTCCCACATTGATACATTGATTCAATGCAATCTCACAAACAGTTTTTGACATTTTTGAAAGCTGATACTTGATTTGAAATTTTACATGGACATGAAAAATCCAAGAATATCCAAGATAATTTGAAAAAATGGAGAGATATACATTACCAATATCAATATATCAACTTATGATACAAAGACAACAGTTAAGACAATGTAATGTTGGCACAAAAACAAATAACCAATGGAACAGAATAGAAAATACAAAAAGGATACCTATAAAGATATGGTCACATGAATTATCCCAAAGTTCTTATGCATTAGGGAAAGAGTGTTTTCAACAAATGGTACTGATCAGTTTGGTATTTTTTTTTCTTTTTAATATTTAATTTATTTATTTGACAGAGAGAGTTAGTGAGAGAGGGAACACAAGCAAGAGGAGACAGGGAGGGACAATGACCAGCTCTATACCAGGATGCTGGGATTGTGGCCTGAGCCAAAGTCAAAAACTTAATGACTTAGCCACAAAGGCTTCCCATTATTTGGTATTTTCAAGAAGAAAAAAATGTAATTCTTGATCCTTATCTTACATTACTAACCCAAATCATCCCTAGATGTATTATAGACATAAAGATGAAAACTAAAACAAAATGCTTTCAGGAGGTAATTTTAATGTTAGTGGAGTAAATATTTCTTAAACAAGACACAAAAAACTATAATCATAAAGGAATAGAATAACATGCTAGATTTCTTTTATTCAGTGATGATGGACTATACCACACTTCCTTTTTTCCAAAAATGGAGATGTGAAAGAAAACAAAACAAAATAGTATGAAAGACATATTTCTTCTTTGAACCTCATAATAAAATAGTTTGAAAGACATGATAGAGTCATAGCAATAGTAAGAACGATAGCTAATGGTTATTGTGCTTTTGTAGAGTTTTCTTTTTTAAAGAGATTTATTTATTTTTAGAGAGAGAGAAAATGGGGGAGGGGCAAAGAGAGGGGGGAGAGAAGCAGATTCCCTGCTGAGCAAGGTGAATTTCAAATGTTAAATTGACTTGAAATAAGACTCATTTGGTTGTGCTGTAATATGCTTTCCATGTATTGAATTTGATAAAATGCTTAAGCATTTTGGAATTTATGTTTATGAAAGACATAGGACTAGTATTTTATTTTCTATTAAGCACCTTGGAGATTTTTAAATTAAGGTTACTCTGTTCTAGTAGAACAAGTTGATAAATATTTATTTTTTTTCCAGACTTCGGAAGATTTTGTAAATAATTGCTATTTCTTCCTTTGGTTTTTGGAAGAATTGATCAATGAAGACACTCAGGCCTGGAATTCCCTGTTCTTTGTTCTGAAGTGAAATCCTGCTCTCAAAATTCTTTATTCCTTCTTAATTTACATATCCCTTACTTCAAATCTTATTTTTAAATAAACATAACCTATTCTACTTGTTTTTTTTTTCTTTACTTTTATTTAATTCATTACTGTTCTTGAAACTGTATTCCCTGACGATGGAATGAGTCAATTCTTCAAATTTGAATAAGAAATATGATGTGGTTTTCATTCAATTATTCATTCAAAAAATAAATATTGAATACTTTGAAAGCCTGATGAATGACCTCACAAAATGTCCATATCTGAACCCCTGGGACTTGAGAATATTATCTTATATGGAGAAAGGAACTTCACATATATGGTTAAGAATTATGAAATCATTAAATTTTTATGGATTAATCAGAAAAGCACTAAATTTATTCCCCAGTGCTCTTATAAGATAAAAACAAGAAATTTGGAGAATGATAAAGCAATCTGATGATGAAAATAGAGATTGGATTTATTCAGTTTGTAGAATTGGTGAAGGGACACAAGCCAAAGAATTCAAAGAATTCAGGTGGTCCCTAGATACTAAAACTATGCAAGAAAATTTGTTTTCTCTTCAGAGCCATTAGAAAAAACCAACTTTGCTGACACCTTGATTTTAGCCTAGTAACACTGGTCTAAGACTTATGACCTCCAGAACTGTAAGCAGATAAGTTTGTGTGTTTTTTTTTTTCCCACTGAGTTTGTGGTATTTTTCTACAGCAATAATAAATAATTAATACAAATTTTTGTACCACTAGTGGGTGCTCCTGTAACAAATACCTAATGTGACCCATGGATCCACTAATGTAGCTTAGTAAATTTCAGGAATGGAGATGAGATTAAACAAGAAGGACATGTGGAGGAGCAACTTGTGTAATGGTATAAATTCTCACAATATACACAAGAATCTCATATATTTTAAAAGAATGTTATGTAAGCAGAACTGTTTCCAATTGGACCTAAAAGGACAGGGATAGAAAAAAGAAAGAAGACCATTAAACTGCTAAAATTCATAGACAGGAAGCAGACCAAGAAAGCTAGTTACAAACACCTGCTACCTTTCAAGGAAAAGGAAAAAATTACTCTGAGGGCAAAGCTGAAGGTACAGAGGGTGGAGCATCAAGTCCCAGTGAATTATTCCCAAACCTGAAAACTGAATGGTGTTTGTCCTGCTGGGTTTAGAAATTGCGTAGGGTAAAAATCCTTTATATAACTTCCTTTGTTCTTTTTTTTTAATCCTTTTTTTTTCAAACCTTTTTTTTTTCAATTCTGTTGTTAGCCACCATAAAATACATTATTAGTTTTTGATGCAGTGTTCCAAGATTCATTGTTTATGTACAACACCTGGTGCTCTATGCAATCCATGTCCTCCTTAATACCCACCACCAGGCTCACCCAACCCCCTACCCTCCTCCACTCCAAAACCCTCAGTTTGTTTCTCAGGATCCACAGTCTCACATGGTTCATCTCCCCCTCTGATTTCCCACAACTCACTTTTCCTTTCCTTCTCCTAATGTCCTTCCTGTTAATACTTATGCTCCACAAGTGAGTGAAATCATATGATAATTGACTTTCTCTATTTGACTTATTTCACTCAGCATAATCTCCTCCGGTCCCTCCCATATTAATGCAAAAGTTGCATATTCATCCTTTCTGATAGAGGCCAATATTCCTTGTATATATGGACCATATCTTCTTTATCTATTCATTTGTTGAAGGGCATCTTGACTCTTTCCACAGGTTAGCAATTGTGGCCATTGCTGCTATGAACATTGAGGTACATATGGGCATTCTTTTCACTACATCCTACATCTTTGGGGTAAATACCCAGTAGTGCAACTGCTGGATCACAGGAAAGCTCTATTTTTAATTTCTTAAGGGATCTCTACAGTGTTTTCCAAACTGGTTGCACCAACCATCCTGCTCAAGAATGTGTGACTCAGACAACTAGGTCAAGATGGTGGAGAAGTAGCAGGCTGGGACTACATCAGGTAGCAGGAGATCAGCTAGACAGCTTATCAAACCATTGCAAACACCTACAAATCGGAGAGAAGAAGAACAGCAATTCTAGAAACAGAAAATCGACCACTTTCTGAAAGTTTATCTAATAATATGTATATTTCTTTTTTTATATTTTTTATTTATTTGTTTTCTTTTTTTAATTTTATTTTTTCTGAACTTCCTTTTATCCCCTTTCTCCCTCCGATGATTTGGGGTCTCTTCTGATTTGGTTAAAGCACATTTTCCTGGGGTCTTTGCCACCCTTCTAGTATTTTACTTGCTTCTTCATATAGTCTTATCTGGACAAAATGACAAGGTAGAAAAATTCACCACACACACACAAAAAAAAGAACAAGAGGCAGTACTGGAGGCTAGGGACCTAATCAATATAGACATTGGTAATATGTCAGATATAGAGTACAGAATGACAGATCATTCAAGCAAAAGATCAACAAGGAAATAAAGGCCTTAAATGACACACTGGGCCAGACAGACATCACAGACATATTCAGAACATTTCATCCCAAAGCAACAGAATACACATTCTTCTCTAGTGCACATGGAACATTCTCCCAAATAGATCACATCCTCGGTCCTAAATCAGGTCTCAACCAGTATCAAAAGATTGGGATCCTTCCCTGTATATTTTCAGACCACAATGCTCTGAAGCTAGAACTCAATCACAAGAGGAAATTTGGAAAGAACCCAAATACATGGAGACTAAACAGCATCCTTCTAAAGAATGAATGGGTCAACCGGGAAATTAAAGAAGAATTGAAAAAATAAATCATGGAAACAAATGATAATGAAAACACAATGGTTCAAAATCTGTAGGACACAGAAAGGCAGTCCTGAGAGGAAAATATATAGTGGCACAAGCCTTTCTCAAGAAACAAGAAAGGTCTCAAATACACAACCTAACCTTACATCTAAAGGAGATGGAGAAAGAACAACAAGGAAAGCCTAAACCCAGCAGGAGAAGAGAAATCATAAAGATCAGAGCAGAAATCAAGAAATAGAAACCAAAAAGATCAATAGAACAAATCAACCAAACTAGGAGCTGGTTCTTTGCAAGAATTAATAAGATGGATAAACCCCTAGCTAGACTTATCAAAAAGAAAAAAGAAAGGACCCAAATAAATAAAATCATGAATGAAAGAGGAGAGATCACAAACAACACCAAAGAAATACAATTATAAGAACATACTATGAGCAACTCTACGCCAACAAATTTGACAATCTGGAAGAAATGGATGCATTCCTAGAGACATATAAACTACCACAACTGAACCAGGAGGAAATAGAAAACCTAAACAGTCCCATAACCAGTAAGAAGATTGAAACAGTCATCAAAAATCTCCAAGCAAACAAAAGCCCAGGGCCAGATGACTTCCCAGGGGAATTCTACTAAACATTTAAAGAAGAACTAATTCTTATTCTCCTGAAACTGTTCAAAAAAATAGAAATGGAAGGAAAACTTCCAAACTCATTTTACGAGGCCAGCATCACCTTGATCCCAAAACCAGACAAGGATCCCATCAAAAAAGAGAATTACAGACTAATATCCTTAATGAACACAGATGCAAAAATTCTCACCAAAATACTAGCCAATAGGATTCAACAGTACATTAAAAGGACTATTCACTACAATCAAGTGGGATTTATTCCAGGGCTGCAAGGTTGGTTCAACATCTACAAATCAATCAATGTGATACAACACATCAATAAAAGAAAGAACAAGAACCATATGATACTCTCAATAGATGCTGAAAAAGCATTTGACAAAGTACAGCATCCCTTCCTGATCGTAGGGATAGAAGGCACATACCTCAATATAATCAAAGCCATCTATGAAAAACCCACCTCAAATATCATTCTCAATGGAGAAAAACTGAGAGCTTTCCTGCTAAGGTCGGGAACACGGCAGGGATGTCCATTTTCACCACTACTATTCAACATAGTACCAGAAGTCCTAGCCTCAGCAATCAGACAACAAAAGGAAATTAAAGGCATCCAAATCGGCAAAGAAGAAGTCAAACTATAACTCTTCACAGATGATATGATACTATATGTGGAAAACCCAAAAGACTCCACTCCAAAACTTCTAGAACTTATACAGGAATTTAGTAAAGTGTCAGGATATAAAATCAATGCACAGAAATCAGTTGCATTTCTCTACAGCAAGAAAAGACAGAAGAAAGAGAAAATAAGGAGTCAATCCCATTTACAATTGCACCCAAAACTATCAGATACCTAGAAATAAACCTACCAAAGAGGCTAAGAATCTATACTCAGAAAACTATAAAGTACTCATGAAAGAAATTGAGGAAGACACAAAGAAATGGAAAATGTTCCATGCTCCTGGATTGGAAGAACAAATATTGTGAAAATGTCTATGCTACCTAAAGCAATCTACACATTTAATGCAATTCCTATCAAAATCCCATCAATTTTTCACCACTCTTGTTCAACATAGTATTAGAAGTCCTAGCAACAGCAATCAGACAACAAAGGGAAATAAAAGGTATCCAAATTGGCAATGAAGAAGTCAAACTCTCTCTCTTCGCAGATGACATGATTCTTTATATGGAAAACCCAAAAGACTCCACCCCCAAACTACTAGAACTCATACAGGAATTCAGCAACGTGGCAGGGTACAAAGTCAATGTGCAGAAATCAGTGGCTTTCTTATACACTAACAATGAAAATAAAGAAAAGGAAAATAGAGAATCGATTCCATTTACTATAGCACCAAGAACCATAAGATACCTGGGAATAAACCTAACCAAAGAGGTAAAGGGTCTGCACTCAAGGAATTACAGAATACTCATGAAAGAAATTGAAGAAGACACAAAAAGATAGAAGACCATTCCATGCTCTTGGATCGGAAGAACAAACATTGTTAAAATGTCTATACTGCCTAGAGCAATCTATAATTTTAATGCCATTCCAATCAAAATTCCACCGGTATTCTTCAAAGAGCTGGAGCAAATAATCCAAAAATTTGTATGGACTCAGAAGAGACCCCGAATCACTAAGAAAATGTTGAAAAACAAAAATAAAGCTGGGGGCACCACGTTACCTGATTTCAAGCTTTATTACAAAACTGTGATCACCAAGACAGCATGGTACTAGCATAAAAACAGACACATAGACCAGTGGAACGGCGTAGAGAGCCCAGATATGGGCACTCAACTCTATGGTCAATTAATCTTCGACAAAACAGGAAAAAATAAACAGTGGAAAAAAGACAGTCTCTTCAATAAATGGTGCTGGGAAAATTGGACAGCTATATG
Organism: Mustela erminea; assembly: GCF_009829155.1. Taxonomy (NCBI): domain Eukaryota; kingdom Metazoa; phylum Chordata; class Mammalia; order Carnivora; family Mustelidae; genus Mustela; species Mustela erminea. The sequence goes on along the minus strand of NC_045635.1, from coordinate 70,349,207 downwards.
TAGAAGAATGAAACTCGACCATTCTCTTACACCGTACACAAAGATAAACTCAAAATGGATAAAAAAAACTCAACGTGAGACAGGAATCCATCAGGCTCCTAAAGGAGAACATAGGCAGTAATCTCTTCGATATCAGCCACAGCAACTTCTTTCAAGATATGTCTCCAAAGGCAAAGGAAACAAAAGCGAAAATAAACTTTTGGGACTTCATAAAAATCAAAAGCTTCTGCACAGCAAAGGAAACAGTCAAAAAAACAAAGAGGCAACCCACGGAATGGGAGAAGATATTGGCAAATGACAGTACAGACAAAAGGTTGATATCCAGAATCTATAATGAACTCCTCAAACTCAACACATTTTTTTTCAAAGAAATGGAACAAATAATCCTAAAATTTATATGGAACCAGAAAAGCCCTCGAATAGCCAAAGGAATATTGAAAAATAAAGCCAGTTGGTGGCATCACAATTCCGGACTTCAAGCTCTATTACAAACCTGTCATCATCAAGACAGCATGGTACTGGCACAAAAACAGACAAATAGGTCAATGGAACAGAATAGAGAGCCGAGAAATAGACCCTCAACTAATCCTTGACAAAGCAGGAAAGAATGTCCAATGGAAAAAAGACAGCCTCTTCAATAAATGATGTTGGGAAAACTGGACAGCCAAATGCATAAAAATGAAATTGGACCATTTCCTTACACCACACATAAAAATAAACTCAAAATGGATGAAGGACCTCAATGTGAGAAAGGAATCCATCAAAATCCTTGAGGAGAACACAGGCAGCAACCTCTTCGACTTCAGCCACAGCAACATCTTCCTAGGAATATCACCAAAGGCAAGGGAAGCAAGGGCAAAAATGAACTATTGGGATTTCATCAGGATCAAAACTTTTGCACAGCAAAGGAAACAGTTAACAAAACCAAAAGACAACTGACAGAATGGGAGAAGATATTTGCAAACGACATATCAGATAAAGGGCTAGTATCCAAAATCTATAAAGAACATATCAAACTCAACACCCAAAGAACAAATAATCCAATCAAGAAATGGGCAGAGGACATGAACAGACATTTCTGCAAAGAAGACATCCAAATGGCCAACAGACACATGAAAAAGTGCTCCACATCACTGGGCATCAGGGAAATACAAACCAAAACCACAATGAGGTATCACCTCACACTATTCAGAATGGGGAAATAATTAAGATTAGAGCAGAGATCAAAGAGTTAGAAACTAGAGATACAGTAGAGCACATCAACAAAACTAGAAGCTGGTTATTTGAAATAATTAAAAAGGTCGATAAAATCACTGGCCAAACTAATCCAAAATAAAAGAGTGAGGACCCAATGTAATAAAATTATGAATCAAAGGGGAGAGATCATGACTAACACCAAGGAAGTAGAAACAATCATCAGAAATTATTATAAACAGTTATGCCAATAAGTTAAGCAGTCTAGAAGAAATAGATGCATTCCTGGAAACCTATAAACTTCCAAATTGAAACAGGAAGGAATTGACAACCTGAATAGACCAATATCTAGTAATGAGATTAAAGCAGCGATCAAAAATCTCCCCCCAAACAAGAGCCCAGAACCTGGCAGAGTCTCTGAGGAATTCTACCTAACATTCAAAGAATAAATGATACCTATTCTTCTGATGTTCTTTCAAAAGATAGAAACAGAAGGAAAACATCCAGACTCTTTCTATGATGCCAGCATCTCCCTGATCCCCAAACCAGGCAAAGACCCCACCAAAAAGGAGAATTTCATACCAATATCTCTGATGAATATGGATGCCATGATTGTCAACATGATTCTAGCTAATAGGACCCAACAGTTCATTAAAAAGATTATCCACCATGACCAGGTGGGATTTAGCCATGGGATGCAATGGTGGTTCAAAATTCACAAATCAATCAGTGCGACAGAACAAATCAATAAAAGAAGAGAGAAGAACCACATGGTCCTCTCAATTGATGCAGAAAAAGCACTTGACAAAATACAGCATCTATTCCTCATAAAAACTCTTCAAAGTATAGGGATAAAGGGAACATTCCTCAACTTCATAAAATCTATCTATAAAAAACCCACAATGGGGAAAAGCTGATAGCTTTCCTTTTGCGATCAGGAACAGGACAAGGATGCCCACTCTCACCACTGCTGTTCAACATAGTACTAGAAATCTTAGCAACAGCAAACAGACAACAGAAAGCAATAAAAAATATTCAAATTGGTAAAGAAGAATTCAAACTCTCTTTCTTCACAGATGACAAGATATTTTAATGGAAAACCCAGAGACTCCACCCCCAAACTACTAAAACTCATACTGCAATTCAGTAATGTGGCAGGATACAGAATTAATGTACACAAATCAGTTGCTTTCTTATACATTAATATGAAAATACAGAAAGGGGAATTAGATAATCAATTCCATTTACTATAGCACCAAAAACCATAAGATACCTGGGAATAAGCCTTACCAAAGAGGTAAAGAATCTGTACCTGAGGAACTACAAAACACTCATGAAAGAAATTGAGGAAAACACACAAAAAAAGGAAGCACATTCCATGTTCATCATTCAGAAGAATAAACATTGTGAAAACGTCTATATTGCCCAGAGCAATCAACACTTTCAATGCCATCCTGATCAAAATTACACTGGCATTTTTTCAAATTTTTGGATCAAACAATCCTAAAATTTGTATGGAACCAGAAGAGACCCTGAATTGCTAAGGAAATGTTGAAAAAGAGAAACAAAAGAGAGGGCATCACATTTCCTGATTTCAAGCTTTACTACAAAGCTGTGATCACCAAGAGAGCATGGTACTGGTACAAAAGCAGACACATAGACCAGTGGAACAGAGTAGAGAGTCCAGATATGGACCTATAACTCCATGGTCAAATAATATTCAGCAAAGCAGGAAGAAATATACCATAGGGAAGATAAAAACAGTCTCTTCAATAACTGCTGCTGGAAAAATGGGGCAGCTATGTATAGAAGAATGAAACGTGACCATTCTATTACATCATACACAAAGATAACCTCAAAATGGATAAAAGACCTCAACATCAGGCAGGAATCTCAAAATCCTAGAGGAGAACATAGGCAGTAACCTCTTTGACACCTGCCTCAGCAACTTCTTTCAAGATGCATCTCCAGGGGCGCCTGGATGGCTCAGTGGTTTAAGCCTCTGCCTTCAGCTTGGGTCATGATCTCAGGGTCCTGGGATCGAGCCCCACATCGGGCTCTCTGCTCGGCAGGGAGCCTGCTTCCCCCTCTCTCTCTGCCTGCCTCTCTGCCTACTTGTGATATCTCTCTGTCTATCAAATAAATAAATAAAAATCTTAAAAAAAAAGATGCATCTCCAAAGACAAAGGGAACAAAAGTGAAAATCAACTTTTGGGACTTCATCAAGGTCAAAAGCTTCTGCACAGCAAAGGAAACAATCAACAAAACAAAGAGGCAACCCACAGAATGGGAGAAGTTATTCACAAATGACACTATAGACAAAGGCTTGATATCCAAGACCTATAAAGAACTCAACACCCAAAAAACAGATAATTGCATCAAAAAATGGATAGAAAGCATGAACAGACACTTCTCCAAAGAAGACATACAAATGACTAACACCCGTTGGATCAATGAAGAAATGAAAAGAGACATAAAAAATAACTTTGACACAAATGGAAATGGAAACATACCAAAACTTACAGGATGTTCCAAAAGCAGTTCTAAGAATCAAATTTAACACAATAAATAATTACATTAATAAAAAAAAGAATGATCTAAGACAAACAATCTAATGACATCTCAAGGAACTAGAAAAAGAATGAACTATGTTCCAAGTTAGATTAAAGGAAACATAAAGACTAGAGCAGAAATAAATTAAAGACTAGGAAAACAATGGAAAATATCAATAAAACTAAGAACTTAGTTTTTGAAAAGATAAAATTAACAAAACTTTAGCTAGACTAACTGCAAAAACAAGGAAGTTTCAAATAAATTATATTATTAATGAAATAGGAGCTATTCCAACTGATACCACAGAAATATAAAGGGGCATAACAAGGCTACTATGAACAAGTGTATGCCAACAATTTAAAAATATGGAAGTGCCTAAATTTTTAGAAACACAGAACCCATAAAGAGTGAATCTTTAAAAAAAAAAAGAAAGAAAGAAAATAGAGAAAATTTAAATTGACACATAGTAAGAACAAAGACTAGAGCAATAAAAAAAAACTCCCATCAAAGAAATGCCCAGTAACAAATGATTCCTCTGATGAATTGTGCCAAACATTTATTTTTTAAAATATTTTATTTATTTATCTGAGAGAGAGTGAGAGTGGGAGAGCACAAAGCAAGGGGAGCAGCAGAGGGAGCAGCAGAGGGAGAGGCAAAGGGAGAGGCAGAAGCAGGTTCCCAGCCGAGCAAGGATCATGACCTTAGCCAAAGGCAGGTGCTTAACCAACTGAACCACCTGTTGTTCCTATACCAAATATTTAAATAATTAATCCAACCCTTCTGAAACATTTCAAAAATCCAGAGGTGACAACATTACTGATGCAAGAGCAGAAGGCCAACTGAGGACAGAGCACAAGCTGATACCAGGCAAACTTCCCCTACTACCACCCCAGTGGGATATGTGTGACTTTACTCTAGGAAGTTCTCAACTGCCTTAATGTTAATGCCTTGTTAGAGGGAAAAACAACCTTAATTTGACAAAGGCAAGGCCTCCAGTATCTCACAGGACCTCTTTAGCATATGAAAGTTTCTTTGAAAAGCTCCCTTTTTTAGAGCACCTGACTGTCTCAGTTAGTCAGAGCACCTGACTCTTGACCTCGGGGTTGTGAGTTCAAGCCCCAAATGGATGTAGAGATTACTTAAAAAGTAAAAACTCTTAAAAAAAGAAAGTATTGAAAAGCTCCCTTTTTCATTACTTCCACTAACCCTATAGTATATAATCAATTGCTCTTCACAACCCCAGTGAAGCTCTTTCTGCCCAAGAGTCCTATCCCCTTTCTTTAATAAAACCACTGTTTTGCACAAAAGATGTCTCAAGAATTCTTTCTTGATCCTTAACTCCAGACCTCACTCCACCAAACCTCACCTACATTCTAAAAATATATCAATTATCACTTTGTGAGACAAGCATTACCCTGATATCAAAGGCATATAAAGAGAGTAAATATAAAGAAATTGCAGGCCAATACCTCTGATGAATATGCATACAAAAATTCTCAAGAAAATATTAACAAATTGAATTTAACAGCATATTAAAATGATTATACACCACGAAGAAGTGGGATTCATCTTTGGGATGTAAAGACATTAAATAAACCCAAATTAGTACATATAACAAACCAAATAAATAGAATGAAAGAAAAATCATATAATCTCAATAGATGCAGAAAAATGCATTTAACAAAATACAATATTCTTTCATATAAAAACTCTCAACAAATTTGTTATTAAGGAAATGTAGCCCAATGTAGTATAAGTTATATATAACAAACCCATATCTTAAATCATGCATAATGTTGAAATATTACAAGCTTTCTCCATAATCAGAAATAAAACAAGTGTGCTCAGTCTTGCTATCCCTATTCAAAATAGTACTGGAAGTCCTAGCCAGAGCAACTAGTCTAAAAATAAATAAAAAACAACCAAATCAAGAAATAAAGTTATTTGTTTGTGGATATATGGTTTTATAGAAAGCAAAATCTTAGTGACTCCATAAAACACTGTTGGAGCTAATCAACAGATTTAGTATAGATGCAGGATTCAAATCAACTTACAGAAGTCTGTTGTATTTCTATGCACAAAAAAATAAAAGAAAAAAGAATGTATGATATATAATGAAAAGAATCTAGGAGAAGGAGAGGAGAAATAGCAGCATAGTAAGAAGATCCAAAGGTCATCTCCTCCCAGGAACACTACTAAAATAACTATCAGATCTTCCAAAATACCTCAGAAATCAACCTGAAGACTGACATAATAAACTCCACAGCTATAGGAAGAGAAGAAGCCACATTTAAGAAAAGAGGAAGTGCAGAGATGTGGTTTAAGGGAGAAAGGGATCATGGCTGCCACAGAAGGGAAGGAGCTGTGGTCACAGAGAAAGATGAGAGAGAGAGAGAGGAGCACGGAAGGGGAAGCACAAGGAAAATGGATCCCCAAAGCAATGATTGGTTTGAAAAACGAGAGGGGCTCAATTTTCTGAATTCTTACAAGTGTAAAACATTCATATCATAGGAGCCTCAGGAGAAGCACAGAGAGAAAAGAAGGCAGAAAATTTATTTGAACAAATTATAACTGAAAACTTTCTTAATCTTCGGAAGGAAATAGTAATCCAGATACAGGATGCACAGAGAACTCCCATCAGAATCAACAAAAGGAGCCCAACACCAAGATATATTGAAATTAACTTTGCAAAATATAGTGATAGAGATGGTGCCTGAGAAGCTCAGATGGTTAAGCATCTGCCTTCAGCTTGGGTCGTGATCTCAGGGTCCTGGGATCAAGTCCCACATTGGGTTCCTTGCTCCTCTGGAAGCCTGCTTCTCCCTCTGCCTCTCTCTTTCCATCTTCCATGAATAAATAAAATATTTTTTAAGAAAATATAGTGAAAAGAAAAATCATAAAACAGCAAGACAAAAAAAAGTCCTTATTTTACAAGAGAAGACACATCAAGTTAGCTGGAGATTTCTCAACAGAGATTTTGTAAGTCATAAGGGAGTGGCATGATACATTCAAATTGCTGAATGGGGAAAATCTGGAACCAAGTATAAATAGCAAGTCTATTATTCAGAATATAAAGAATTTCCCAGACAAACAGGAACTAAAGAATTTTGTGATACTAAACCAGTACTGAAAGAAATAGTAAAGGGGACTTTTGAAGAAAAGGAAAGACGAAAAGTGACAAAGACAAGAATAAATCACAGAAAATACCCAGAAACAATGACAAAGCAAATAATTCAAGTGCACTAAATACATATCTATCAATAATGACTTTGAAAAAGAAAAAAAATGACTTTGAATGCAAATGGACTTATACTCCAATTCAAGGAAATAGGGTGTCAGAATGGATGAACAAAACCCATTTATAGTCTGCCTCATGTTAGACTTAAAGACACCTTCGCATTGAAAGGGAGGGGATGGTGAAACATTTATCATGCAAATGGATATCAAAATAAAGCCAGAGTAGCAATACTTATATCACCAAAACTAGATGTTAAAATAAAGACCGCAACAAGTGATAAAGAAGGTCAGTATATCATAATAAAGAGGACAATCCAACAAGGAGATATAACAATTGTAAATGTGCACCCAACATGAGAGCACCCAAATATATAAAACAACTAATAACTGATGTAAGGAAACTAATTGATAATAATACAGTTATAGTAGAGGATTTTAACACCTCACTTACATCAACAGACAGATCATGTAAAAAGAAAATCAACAACAATTAATGGCTTTGAATAACAGTGGACCAGATGGATTTCACAGATATAATCACAACATTTCAAATATATGGAGGATAAACAACATGCTACTAAATTATGAATGGGTCAGCCAGGAAGTCATAGAAAAAGTTAAAAAAATACATGGGAACAAATGAAAATGAAAACATGACATTCCAAACGTTTGGAATGCAGCAAACATGGTTTTGGAAAGGATATGGTTTACCCCAAGCAACAAGAAATTTCTCAAATAAAAAAAAAACTAACCTTACACCTAAGGGTGGTAAAAAAGAACAACAAAGAGTAATGCCAGCAGAATGAAGTAAATGATGAATATTAAAGAAATAAATATCATAGAAACTAAATATAAATAAACAAATTACACACACACACACACACACACACACACACACACACATCAATTAAACCAGAAGAAGCTTCTTTGAAAACAATGAATAAAATTGTTATACCTCTAGAAGGACTTTTCAAAAACAGAAAGAAGCTAAATAAATAAAGTCAGGGGGGCCTGGGTGGCTCAGTGGGTTAAAGCCTCTGCTTTTGGCTTAGGTTATGATCCCAGGGTGGGATCAAGCCCCACATCAGGCTCTCTGCACAGTGGCGAGCCTGCTTCCTCCTCTCTCTCTGCCTGCCTCTCTGCCTACTTGTGATCTCTGTCTGTCAAATAAATAAATGAAATCTTTAAATAAATAAATAAATAAAATAAAATCACAAAGAAAAGAGAAACAACAACCAACACACAGAAATACAAAAAATATAATGGAATATTATGAAAAACTATGCAAACAAATTGGAAAACCTGGAAGAAATGGATAAATGGGTAGAAACATATAACCTACCAAAACTGAAAACAGGAAGAAAAAGAAAACTTGCAAAGACCAATAAGCAGCAAAAAAATTAGTTCAGGAATCAAAAACTCCAAACATACAAAAATTTCAGAACTATGTGACTTCTATACGCAAATTTTACCAATCATTTAAAGAAGAGTTAATACTTACTATTTTCAAACTATTGCAAAAAGTAGAAAAGGAAGAAAAACTTCCAAATTTATTTTATGAAGCCAGCATTACACTGCTACAAAAACCTGAGAAAGACCTTTGAAAAAGAGAACTACACACCAACATCTCTGAGGGACACAGATGCAAAAATTCTCAATAAAATACTAGGAACACTACATCAAAAACAAGTGATGTACTGTATAGTGAATAACATAACATAGTAAAAAATAAAATAAAATACTAAGAAAACGAATCCAACATTGCATTTTAAAAATCACTTACCATGATCAAGAGGGATTTATTTACTGGTTGTCAGTTTGTTTCAATATTTTCATTTTTTTAAAGATTTTATTTATTTATTTGACAGAGAGGATCACAAGTAGGCAGAGTGGCAGGCAGAGAGAGAGGGGAAGCAGGCTCCCTGCTGAGTAGAGAGCCAGATGCTGGGCTCAATCCCAGGACCCTGAGATCATGACCAGAGTGGAAGACAGAGGCTTAACCCACTGAGCCACCCAGGCACCCCTGTTTCAATATTTACAAATCAATCAATGTTATAAACCACATTAATTGGTGCCTGTGTGGTGGAGTCAGTTAAGCATCTCACTCTTAATTTCAACTCAGGTCATGATCTCAGTGTCGTGAAACTGAGCCCAGTGTTGGGCCCTGTGTTAAGTGTGCAGAGTATGCTTGAGATTCACTCTCTCTCCTCCCCCCGTGCCCCTATACTCCTCCTCTCTTTGCCCTCTCTTTAAAAAAGCACACATCAATATAAGAAAGGATAAAAACCATATTACCTTTTCAATAGATGCTGAAAAAAATTCCAAAAAATGTAACACTGTTTCAGAACAAAAGTCTCCAACAAAGTAGTTTTAGAGGGAACATACCTCTCATAATAATGGCCATTTATGAAAAACCCACAGCTAATATCATCCTTAATGGGGATAAACTGAGAGCTTTACCTCTATGGTCAAGAATAAGACAGGGATATCCACTCTCACAACTGTATCTGAACAAAGTAATGAAAGCCCTAATTATAGCAATTAGACAACAAAAAGAAACACAAGGCATCCAAATTAGCAAGGAAGTAAAAGTTTCATAATTTGCAGATGACATGATACTCTATATAGAAAACCCAAAGGACTCCATCAAAAACTTGCTAGGAATCATACACAAATTCAGTACAATCAGAAGATAAAGATCACCATACAGAAATCTGTAGCATTTCTATATACCAAAAATGAAGCAGCAGAACATTAAATTAAGGAATAAATCCCACTTGCAAATGCACCAAAAATGATAAGATACCTAGGAATAAACCTAACCAAAGAGATGGAAGTACTGTACTTTTGAAACTATAAAACACTGGTCAAAGAAATTGAAGACAACACAAAGGATTGGAAAGATATTCTTTGCTCGTGGATGGGAAGAACCAATGTTCTTAAAATATCTCTAATACCCAGAACAATCTATAGGTTTAATGCAATTCCTATCAAAATACCAACAGCATTTTTCACCGAACTACAAAAAACAACCATAAAATTTGTATAGAAATGCAACTGACCCTGAATAACCAAATGATATTGAAAACAAAAAGCAAAGCTGGAGGCATCAAAGTTCCAGATTTCAAATTATATCACAAAGCTGTAGTTATCAATGAAGTATGGTACTGCCACAAAAATACACACATAGATCAATAGCATGGAAGAGAAAACCCAAATAAACCCACAACTATAGGGACAATTACCCCTCAACAAAGCAAGAAAGAATATCCAATGGGAAAAAGACATTCCCTTCAAACAAGTGTTGGGTAAACAGGACAGCAACATGCAAAGGAATGAAACTGCACCACTTTCTTACACCATACACAAAAATAAATTCAAAATGGATAAAAGATTTAAATATGAGACTTGAAACCATCAAAATCCTGGAGAAGAACAAAATCAGTAACCTGTTTGGCATCAACCATAGTAACTTCTTACTAGATATGTCTCCTGCGGGAAGCGAAACTAAAGCAAAAATAAAGTGCTGGGACTTCAGCAAACTTAAAAGCTTCTGCACAGCAAAATAAATAATCAACAAAACTAAAACACAGCTATGGGATGGGAGAAAATAGTTGAAAATTATGTATTGTTTTTTTAAATTCAAATTAAACTTAGTTAACATATACTGTATTATTAGTTTCAGAAGTAGAATTTAGTGATTCATCAGTTGCATAAAACACCCAGTGCTCATTATATCAAGTGCCCTCCTTAATGCCCATCACCCAGTTGCCCCATCCTTCCAGCCACCTCCCCTCCAGTGACCCTCAATTCACTTACTATAGTTAAGAGTTTCTTATGGTTATCTGACACAGTATTGGTATTGAAAATATATAAAGAACTTATAAAACTTAACACTTCAAAAATGAATAATCTAATTAAAAAATGGGCAGAATACTTGAATAGACATTTTACTAAGGAAGACATACACGTGGTCAAAAGACACCTGAAAAGATGTCAAGATCACTTATCATCAGGGAAATACAAATCAAAACTCTAATGAGATATAACCTCACACCTATCAGAATGGTTTAAATCAGCAACACAAGAAACAAGTTTGACAAAGTTGTGGAGAAAGGAGAACACTCTTACATTGTTGGTGGGAATGCAAACTGGTGCTGCCCCTATGAAAAACACCATGGAGTTTCCTCAAAAGTTAAAAGTAGAACTACCCTATGATCTAGCAATTGCACTACTAGGTATTTACCAAAAGAATGGAGAAATACTAATTCAAAGGGATTGATGTACCCCTATGTTCATAGCAGCATTTTGTACAATGGCTAAATTATGAAAGCAGTGTAAGTGACTATCAATATATGAATGAATAAAAAAGTTTCATATATAGTGGAATCTTATTCAGCCATAAAAAAGCATGACTATTTCCATTGTTATGATGTAGTTGGAACTAGAGAATATTATGTTAAGCAAAATACGTCAGTCAGAGAAAGACAAATACTATATGATTTCACTCATATGTGGAATTTAAGAAATAAAACAAATGAGCCAAGGAAAAAAAGAAAGGTGAACCAAGAAACATACTCTTAATTATAGACAAAAAATAATGGTTACCAGAGCAGAGGTGGGCAAGAAGAGGGATTAAATAGGTGATAGGGATTAAGAAGGGCAGTTCTTGGGATGTTCGTGTTGAACCAGTAAATTTTATACCTGAAATTTATATTATTATATTATATTATATTATATTATATTATATATTAACTAACTGGAATTTAAGTAAAAATTTAAAAAAAGAAAAGTAAACAATCTAATTCAGAATACTTAAAAACCATAAAATTCTTACAATCCAAAGAAGTTAATATTTGTACATTAAAAAATTTCAGTTATTGATGAAAGAAAATGAAGACACAAGTAACTGGAAAGATAACCCAAGTTCAGGGTTCAGTTGAATAATACTGTTAAAGTGCCAATATTACCAAATCCTTCTATAGGTTAAATGCACTCCTGATCAAAATTCCAATAGAATTTTTCCACAGAAATAGAACTAACAATCCTAAAATTCGTATGGATGCACAAAAGACTATGAATAGCCAAAAGAGTCTTGAGAAAGAGGGATAATGCTGGAGCTATTACTTCCTGATTGCAAACTAGAATACAAAGGTATAGTAATTAAAACAGTATGGTATTGGAATAAAAACAATAACATAGACCTATGGAATGTAATGAAGAGCAGAGAAATAAATCCATGCACTTGTAATCAACTAATCTTTTATGAGGGCACAAATGGATCAATAAACAGTTCTGGGAAAAGTGGATATCCATATACAAAGGAATAAAAGTGGAACCCCATCTCACACAAATCACAAAAATTAACTTGAAATGGGTTAAAAACTTAAACATAAGAACTGAAACTTTTCAACTCATAGAAGAAAACATAGGAAGAAAGATCTTTGATATGCCCTTGACATTATTATTTTTTGGATATGCCACCAAAAGTTAAGGCAACAAAAGCAAATATAAATATGTAGGACTATATAAAGCTTAGCTTCTGCACAGCAAATGAACAATTGATAATATTGAAAAGCAGCATGTTGAAAGGAAGAAAATATTTGCAAACCAATTATCTGATAAGGGCTTAATATCCATAATATTTAGGTGACTGACACAACTCAATATTAAAATAGTAAATTGATTAAAAAATAGACAAATTACCTGAATAGACCTTTTTTAAAGAAGGCATAAATGGTCAACAGGTATATAAAGAGATGCACCAAATGTATACGCAACCCCCCGAAAAAAAACATAAATAAAATGAAACTACATCACATTGAAAGCTTCTGCACATCAAAAGGAAAAAGAATCATTGAAATAAAAAGGCAGCATATGGAATGGGACAGAATATTTGGAAACTGTCTATAAGAGGTTAATACACAAAATATATGAGGAATTCTTAACAACTCAATAGAAAAATTAATAAAGTAATCTGAATTTTAAAATATATAGAGAGAAAGAAAAAAAAAGTGGCAAACCATAAAATCTCTTAACTGTAGGGAACAAACTGAGGATTGCTGGAGTGGAGATGGGCAGCATCAGTTAAATGGGTGATGGGTATTAAGGAGGGCACTTGTGATGAGTACTGGGTGTTTTATGTAAGTGACAAATCACTAAATTCTACACCTGAAACTAGTATTGTACAGTATGTTAACTAACTGGCATTTAAATAAAAACCTGAAACTAAACTAAAATGTGCTGAGAAACTTAATAGACATTTTCCCAAGGGAGAGATACAAATGGCCAACAGGTACATGAGGAGATGCTCAGCAAACTTTAATTATCAAGGTAGTCCATATCAAAACTAGAATGAGATGTCACTTCACACCTGTTAAAGTGGCTCTTATCAAAAAAGGGAAGAACCACGTGGTGGTGGTCATGAAGAGAAGGGAAACTTTGAACACTCTAGACACAAAGGGAAATTGGTACAGTCATTATGGACAATAGGATGAAGTTCTTCAATAATTAAAAATAGAACTGCCATATGATACAGCAACCCCACTTCTGGGTATATATTGAAAGAAATCAAACCACTCTATCAAAGATATAGATAGATGATAGATGATAGATAGATTATAGATGATAGATAGATAGATAATAGATAGATGGTAGAAAGAAAGATAGGTAGATATATAGAGTTCAGCCATGAGAAAAAAGGAAGTCCTATCATTTATGACAAAAGAGATGGATCTTGAAGGTATTATTTTATGTAAAATAAATTAGACAGAAATACAATAATCTATGATCTCATTCATATGTGAATTGTAAAGAAGCTGAATTCCTAGAAACTGTACAGTGGTGATTGCCTGGGGCTTGCGGGTAGGAGAAATGCAGAGATGTTCAAAGTGTACAAACTTCCAGTTATAAGATGAATATATAGTAGGGATCTAATGCATAGTGCAGTGACCATAGTCAACAATGCTTTATTATATACTTGAAATTTGATAAAAGAGTAGACCTCAAATGTTCTCACCACCACAACAAAAAAAATTTTAAAAAGTAATTACATGTTGTGATGGAGGTGTTAACTAAACTTACCATGGTCATAATTTTGCAATGCATCAGAGTAGCAAATCATCACATTGTACACCTCAAACATACACAATTCTATGTCAATTCTGTTTCAATAAAGCTATAGAAGAAAGATAAAGAATGAGGATACAGAAGATAACTTAATTATAAGAGTCATATCTTTAAGCAGCGAAGAACATCCAATGCCTAGTGCTGTGTGTTGAATTGTGTCACCCATAAAGATATATTCAAGTCCTATCATTTGGTACCTGTGAAATTGACCTTATTTGGAAACAGGGTCTTTGCAGATGTAATATAGTTTAGATGAGGTCATAATGGATTAGGGTGGGCTCCCACACAATGACTAGTGTTCTTATGAGAAGAAAGAAATTTGGATACAGACACACACAATCAGGGAGAGTGTGCCATGTAGTGGTGGAGACAGATATTGGGGTGCTGTATCTACAATCCAGAGAATGCCAATGATTACCAGAAACTGCCAGAAGCTAGGAGAATCATGGGACAGATTCTTAGATCCTTAATAAGTACCCATACTGCTAACATCTTGATTTTGGACTTTCATCTCCCAGAAATCTGAGACAATAAATGTCTAATGTTTTAAGCTAGCAAGTTTATGGTAATTTGTTTCAGTAGCCACAGGAAACTAATACATCTTAAGTTATACTTAGATGTGAGCAAGAGGAGGGTATCTACTCCAATAGGAGGAAGGAAGGAAAAAAGTTTTTTTTTTTTTAAGATTTTATTTATTTATTTGACAGAGAGAAATCACAAGTAGGCAGAGAGGCAGGCAGAGAGAGAGGAAGGGAAGCAGGCCCCCTGCTGAGCAGAGAGCCCGATGTGGGACTTGATCCCAGGACCCTGGAATCATGACCTGAGCCGAAGGCAGCGGCTTAACCCACTGAGCCACCCAGGCGTCCCAGGAAAAAAGTTTTTTAAAGATGCATATAGACTAGGATATTTAGCTGTGGCAATCGTGAAAATGTCCCCTATTTGTCTCTATTAGCCAAAGTAGGTTGGAAAAATCTGTTGTAAATTTAAGAGAAAAAATGTAGGAAATAGTCATCTTAAAAGAGAGATTTGAACAGATGAGAGAAGTTTAATAACATTGCTGGGTATCATTAATGGTCTACTTGCAGTATGACATTATAAATTAAATTGAAGCCAACTGTCATGGCTACACGGTTTTCCTCAACCATATTCAGCTTGCCAAGGTACTACTGAGGAGTAATAGGGGAGTTGGATTTATCTAAAATTAGGGATTTTTTAAAATTTAATTTCTTTATTTGATAGAGATCACAAGTAGGCAGAAAGGCAGGCAGAGAGAGAGAGAGAGAGAGAGAGAGAGAGAAGCCGACTCCCCAATGAGCAGAGAGCCCAATGTGGGGCTCGATCCCAGGTCCCTGAGATCATGACCTGAGCCAAAGGCAGAGGCCCAGCCCACTGAGCCAACCAGGTGCCTCTAAAATTAGGGTTTTGTCAAAGAAATGTTAAAAGGAGAGTGAGTAAAGGGGATTGAAGATGTATGCAGGAATTTATTTCTATCAGTTCACCATGAGCCTCTAAGAACCTAAGATAGCTAAGGATCTATAAAGGGTAAGAACGTAAGTAAAGACATGGGGAAAGGACTGATCAACAATATCTTGAAGGCAATAAAATCAATTGTAGGTCTTATAGGGGTAGAAGAATTGTTGTATTCTTCAACAAAGTTGAAAAAGTGTGGATATTAGAGGTACCTGAAGCAGTGGTTGGAAAATGAAATGTTTGATTTTAAAAATTTGAAGGGATATGAATAAGAGTGGGCCACTGAAATTAGATGGAAGGCAAGATAGTTTCAGAAAGTAAAGTCAAGTAATTGAGATGTTAGGATATAAGAATAATTATCTACATCTTAAAATCACTAGGGAAAGGCAGTGGGCCAGATAGAAAATCATGGCAAAATAAAGGTAATGACCTGGGAGTTACTAGATAAATATAACAAGGAAAAGTCACAGATGATATCATTATGAGATTCAAAACTGGCTATTTTTAGGGAGTAAGGATATAGAATGAGTTGGAAATGCCACTGAGAACACAAACGTACATTTACTGCACCTCTGGGTCCAGTGGTAGGAAGGGATATAGAAAGGAAAACATCTACTCAAGAGGGCCTCAGGAAATGCAGTGTATTTGAGAAACAGCCAAGTGTCAGAGAGCAAGAAAGTGTGGAAATATTCAGATATGAAGCAGAGGAGGATACAGAAGATTTTGCTGATGAGTTTGTTTCAGACATAATGCCCAATGGTGATGTAATCCTGAAGCCTTTATGATGTAAGAGGAAAGTGGAGACAGAGGCAGCATCAAACTAGAAATATATTTCTAAAAGCACTAGGAGCTCAATTTCAATTTCTAGATTAAGTGATTCTTTTCCTTTCTTTCACAGTGTATTGAAATTTCTGATTTTAAAAGTAACACATACTCATTGAAAAACATTGAAACATCACAAAAATGTATCATTTAAAAAGGAAATATCCCTTTAGGGGTTGTTTTGGTGGTTTTTTTTCCCTTTATTTTGTTTTGTTTTTGTTTTTGTTTTTAGAATTTTAATTTCTGAGTTAAAGATGTTCTAATTTCTCTTTTCATAAATAAGGTTGTACCACTTTTCATATATGTATTGGCCATTCACATTTTTTCTATAAAATACCTGTTTATAACTTTCAACTGTTTTTATGTCATCTAAAGTATATCTTTATTACTGATTTTTATCTGCTTTTTCTATCAGATTGAAATTTCCATTTATTTTAGATAAAAAATGGTTGAGTATGATAATCTCTTCTGTTCAACTTAATACACATGGCTATTAGCTGGTGGCTCCAAATCAATATGGTCTATATTATCCTCATTTTTGTATTATTTCAGCAATATTCTTTCAGAGGAGATCAACTTTTAAAGACCAACATTGAAAGACTGTGGCCACTAAAGCCTGCAGAAATACTATTGTTTAGTTCCATATTAATAATATTCATCATCCACTTAATGACTCCTTTTGAAAGTCAACTCACTATACTTTATTTTATTGCAAATGATCCTAAGCCTTCCTTTTTATCAGAGCAAAGGAATGGTCTAATTTTCCTTTTACATAAAATTGAGTATATCAAAGCTGTATAATAAAGTCTTAACTACATTTTATCCAGCTTTCCATTTTAAATGTCTTCATACACAGTAATTACTTCCCTTCTTCTTAAAATAGGATGTGATTATAAACACATACACACACAATGGTTAAGACCATGGAAGTATTTCATGAAAAAGCCTGAAGTAGCTAAATCTCAATTCAAAACACCCAAGATATTGTTGAAAATTTCATACTTCTGTTTAAAATTTTAATCTACAAATAAAATTTCCATGAAAGAAACATTATTTACATTTAAAAATATAAGTATGTTGCTAAGTTGAGCATGTTAGTCATTAAAAATACTGAAAAAGTATTAAACAAAGTACTTACAATCTTGGAAGAGACATTTCCCCTGCGTACATGTTGCCAGGACTTTAGCATTGTAATTTCAGTGGTTAAGTTGAGTGATGACATCATAAAGACAGTGGAAATAACAGGAAGTTGAAGGTAAAAGACAGAGTAACTATCCTTTACAGTGTATAGATGCTTCTGATATCCATTTTTAAATTGCACTATTTTACAGTTTGAACTGAGAGAATCAGTCTTTTTTTTCATTTTTTCATTGATTGAATCTATTTGATTGTTTAATAAATATCTAATTATTTGATATCAGACTATTTAAATACTAGTTTTGAACATACATATGTGTAGATGTGTGCAAAAAAGGGCTATATGGACTGAAAGGAAAATAAAAGAATATAAACATTCCTCTATAAAGAGCAGCTTTAATCCTGTACATTTCCTTCACATTCAGACTTCTCCCCCTAAAAATATATATGTTCACAATAACCACTTCTCTTCACCTCGTGTAGTCGAGATAGCAGGACATTTGCCAGAACCACAGGGAACAATCTCTACCTATGGTATTAGGACAATGTGCCCTACCCCACAAACTCCGCTGTAAGGGCCTGCCCCTTCCAGAGGAACTTACTTGTAAACCCCCGGATATAGGGGCAGGCCAGGCTGGATGGAGACATCCAATCAGTGAGGCGTGCATATATTTACTGAGGTCAGTTGAAATCCCATTGGCCACCTGTGTGTGGGCCAGGCTCAACCACCTCTATAAAGGTTAGTTTGTGAGGCTGGGCAGGTAGGAGTAGGAGGAGTAGTAGGAGTAATTAGAGCCATCAGAGCCGTTAGAGCCGTCAGAGCTGTGAGAGCCATTAGTTGGGAGAGTCCTTAGGATAGCCACCAGGATAGCCACGGTAGTGACAGTTGTTGGGAACCGCGCCGCCCCTACCCCCTGGGAGCGACCCAGCTGCCAGCAGCCTCACCGCCTGGAGCCGCGGCCTCGCCAAGTGGCGTCATTCCGGGGAGCAGCTTCATTCCCGGAGTGGCTTCCTCGACATGAGGCCTCCTTGGTGAGCGGCCTAGTCAGGAGCAGCATCGTCTGGGGAGAGGCTGTTATGCCCAAATTCCAAGCCCCACCCCCTGCAAAGACTACCATCAGAGTCCAGAGTCAAAGCCTAACAGCAAGGGTCGTTTATTAGGAGTTCTAACCCAGACTTCCGCCCACTCATTGCCGGTGACGCTAAGAGGCCCCGAGCTCAGGATCACAACACCTTTTATACACTATTTTGGGGGAGGCAGGGACTTAGCATACATCATAGTATCTTGTAACAAATCACTACATACAGCGGGAAAATAAAAAAGCAACTCTATAATATGACTGGCGCGCGACAGAGCGGGAAAAGGGCTGGAAACAGATTATTGGTTAGGTCAAAGGGCTGTCATTCTTCAAACTGCTGAGTTGGCACTGCTAGGGTATGTGTCACGTCAGGATTGATCGGGGTCTTCCTGTCAAGCCACGGGGTGCCAGATGGTTGTTATCTCTTGGCCCAGAGCCTGATGGGGGGCCAGGGAGCAGCCATTCTGTCACGTTCAATTCTGGGCAGGGGATGTGTGGTTACAGAGCGTCTATAGAAAGTCTGCTGGTATTTTTCCATCTCCTCATGGGTTAGCAAGTGAAGGAACAGAAGCAGAAATAGTGGTTAGTTGTATAGTGGTCATAATTGTATTCTCTAAGCATCTCAAGGCCTCGTCTGGAGCAGCCCCATCAGGGAACGGCCTCGTCCAGAGTGGCCACGTTGGGAGTGGCTTTGTTGGGGTCATCGTCATCGCCTCTCATTCCTTTGATCATGGACCCTAACAACCTTTTCATAATAGATGGCTCTTACCAGTTAGTTTGGTTTCTGATGCTTGGAACGAAATAAAGCTTTGCTTGACTTTCACTTTGCGTCAGTCTCGTTCCTTTGATCATGGATCCTAACATTGGAGGGGGCACCTGGATCAAACTATGAGAACTGAGCCAATATCAGAATTTCTGAGAAAAGCCTCTGAAGGTATTGGGATTGTGTCTGTCTGTCTGGTTGCGGAGCTCCAGGGTATAGCCCACCGGGGAGAAACTGGATGCGGCCATGCTCTTCAGGGCTGGAGTGGATGTGGGGATGCCCCATCCCTCTGCTGGTAGATTGAGAGGGGGTTCAAGTTACCCTGGGTGGTTGGGGGGGTTCAAGTTCCCCTAGATGGTTGGGGGGTTCGAGTCCCCTTAGATGGTCGGGGGGTTTGAGTCCCCCTGGGCTGTCAGGGGCTTTGAGTCCCCCTGGGCGGTTGGGGAGTTCAAGTCCCCCTAAACAGTTGAGGGGTTCGAATCTCCGTAGGCAGTCGGGGAATAAAGAAAGCCCCCTACCAGTGGCAGGTTCTGGGTAAGAATCGGTGGGCCTGCAGTTGTCTTTGCCTGTTTTTTTTGTTGTCTGTTGTGTGGTTTGTTGTGTTTGCAGGGGACCCAGAAAGTCCCCACCAGCAGCAGGCTCTGGATGGGAATCGCTGGGTCTGCTGTTGTCTTTGCCTTGTTTTTTTGTTGTCTATTGTGCTATTTGTTGTATTTGGAGAAATGGGACAAACGGGGAGTAAGGGACCTGTGACACCCCTAGGTCTTGTTCTTGAACATTTCAAGGATTTTCAAGGTAAAGCCACTCAGTCAGGTGACAAGGTTTACCCGGGAAAACTAAAAACACTCTGCCAATTAGAGTGGCCTACTTTCTCCACAGGGTGGCCCCTGGAAGGAATGTTTGCCTTGACTCAGATCTATTCTACCCTGAGTGAGGTCTTTGATCTACATCGAGAACAAATACCGTACATTGTGGCCTGGCGATATCTGATAGAAGAGCTGCCCTGGTTCATGGTTCAAGTCCCACCTTCCCCCTGTTAACGAAACCATCTCTCTCCCTCTAAGGCAGGTCAGAGCACCAAAACAAGAACAGACAGATAAGGGGAAACCAGGGAAGAAGACTGTTCTACCTCCATCGGATATGGAGGATGTGGAATTCCCCCCCGCCATTTGTCCTCTAAATCTGACTCTCGGTCCCGAAATGCCTTTGCCAGTCCACCTCATACACGGTCGGGGTCCACCTATTGGACCACTAAGCAGAGAGACCACCCTGATCCTTCCCCTTTCCTCTATCACCCTCTGCCTCTCTTTACCTCACCGGTACTGTTCGCGCCAATGCTGCCTCTTCGTGAGGTTGCTCTACCAGACAGGAGAGGGTGGCCCCACCTAAGCTATATCCCTTTCTCTTCTTCTGACATCTATAACTGGAAGACCCAACACAAATCCTTTTCTGTCCACCCTCAGGATTTAATTAGCTTCTTGGAGACTGTCTTTCTTACTCATTAACCTACCTGGGTGGATATTCAACAGCTCTTTATGGCTCTCTTTAACGGGGAAGAGCGGGATCGCATCATGTGAGAAACCCATAAGGTGATAAGCGAGCGACTTGGTAGGGACCTCGATCCCCACCGAATGGAGGACTACTGCCCAAGGGAACCCCCCGACTGGGATCCAAACTCTGATGAAGGCAAGGAGAGCTTATGTTTCTACCGCCAGGCTCTACTGGGAGGCCTCCGTGCAGCTGCAAGGAGACCCATAAATTTATCTAAAATTAGTACGGTGACTCAATGTAAGAATGAGTCTTCAGGAGCTTCCCTAGAAAGGCTAATTGAAGCCTATAAAATGTATAGCCCCATCGACCCTGAGGCACCCAAAAATCAGAGGGCAATGAATCTTGCATTTGTCAGTCAGTCAGCCCAGATATAAGGAGGAAACTTCAGAAAATCGAAGGATTTGAAAAGAAGAATCTGACTGAGTTAGTGGGAATAGCAAAAAAGGTGTTTAACAACAGGGATGTGCAAGAAGATGAAAAACAGACAAAAAAACTGGTTAAGGTTTTGGCATTACATGAGGCAGGGAGGAGACGGGTAGGGGATAGTAAATGGAAGGAAAAGCCTAAGCACAGAGAAGGCAGGCGGGAAGACTTAGATTCAGATCAGTGCGCTTACTGTAAGGAAAAAGGACATTGGGCCAGGGAGTGCCCCAAAAGGAAGACAGCAATGCTTGCCACCAGAGAATGAAGGGGCCATGGTTCGGAGCCCCTCCCTGAACCTCGGATAAAAATTGAAGTGGAGGGGAAATCAGTTGATTTTTTGGTGGACATGGGAGCCCAATTTTCATCATTACTTAAACCTATTGGAAAACTATCTGTAGAGGAAGTTTGGGTACAAGGAGCAAATGGCACAGAGAGACATAAATAGACAACAGAAAGGACTCTAAATTTGGCCTCAGGAGTAGTTAAACATCGATTTTTGGTCCTCCCTAATGCCCCATATAACTTGATGGGAAGAGATCTCCTCCACAAGTTAAGAGCTGGCATTCAGTTCTCGGAAGGAGACATGACTGTAACCTTGAGACAACCCACTGTACAAGTACTTATGGCAGCAGTAGATGAATACCTCCTTTACAAGCCAGTCTCAGAACCAGAGGAGACAAAGAGGGGGAGCCTTTTCCAAATCCTACAGGATGAGTTTCCTGAGGTCTGGGCAGAAGGGAAAACCCCCTGGCTTGGCCAAGGAACAACCTCCAGTGGAGGTACAATTAAAGGTGACAGCTATGGCTATTCACGTTCGGCAGTACCCCCTTCCCCAGGAAGCAAAGGAAGGGATCAGAAAACACATTAACCACCTCCGAGGAGATGGGATCCTAGTTCCTTGCAAATCTCCATGGAACACCCCTTTCCTGTCTGTCAAAAAGACCAAGACTGGGGAGTACTGACCCATCCAGGACTTGCAGGAAGTTAATAAACGGGCTGAAGATAACCACCCAATGGTGTGTAACCCCCATACCCTACTCTCCCTCCTGGCCCCAAAAGAACTGTGTATACCATCTTAGATATCAAGGATGCATTTTTTCTGTATATCTTTAGTGAGGGAATCTCAGCCCCTTTTTGCTTTTGAGTGGTCCACCCCACAGAAAGGGTTTCTAGGCCAGCTCACCTGGACAAGACTTCCCCAAGGATTCAAGAATTCACCCACCATTTTTGATGAGGCCCTACATGAGGATTTGCGTGAGTACATAACCTGCAACCCAGGAGTCACTCTGTTACAGTATGTTGATGACTTGCTAGTAGCCGCTGAGGACTATGAGTCATGTTTGCGGGGGACAAGAGCTCTCTTACAGACTCTGCAGGATAAAGGGTGTCGGGTGTCAGTGAAGAAAGCATAGCTCTGTCAGAGCCATGCCACTTATCTAGGCATTGATCTCCATGAGGTAGTGCATTCACTGTCTGAGTCCAGGAAACAGGTGATCACCCGATACCCCCCCCACCATGTCCCAACAAGTGAGGGAGTTTCTTGGGATGGTGGGTTACTGTAGGCTGTGGATACTGCGGTTTGCAGAGATTGCCCAACCTCTCTACGAACTGGCAAAAGGAGGGCTCACTATGATAGAGTGGACAGCTGAGGCAGAAGGAGAATTTCGGGAATTACAAACAGCCTTACTGAGTGCCCCAGCATTGGCCATCCCAGACGTTACCATGCCCTTCCAATTGTATGTGGATGAAAAAGCAGGGGTGGCCAAAGGAGTTTTAACTCAGACTCTGGAGCCTTGGCGAAGGCCAGTAGCCTATCTTAGCAAGAAACTAGATACAGTAGAAGCTGGGTTCCCCCTTGCCTCTGCATAATTGCTGCAATGGCCCTCCTGGTCAAGGATGCAAGTAAATTGACTTTGGGTCAAAATCTCATCATAACCACCAGACACGCTATTGAGGGCCTTCTCCAGACTCCACCAGACCGATGGATGACGAAGGCCCAAATGAAGGGGTATCAGGCCCTTCTCCTCAATGAACCAAGAGTGACCTTCCTGTCCCCGGTGGTGCTAAATCCAGCCACACTGCTGCCAGAGGAGCTGGCTGACCATCCACATGACTGTGGGGAGGTACTAACCCAAGTCACAGGAATAAGGCCGGATCTCAGAGACATTCCCCTCCCGAATACTGAGATGACTCTGTTCACAGATGGGAGTAGCTACTTGGTCAATGGAAAGAGGTATGCATGGGCTGCAGTGTTTTCTCCTGAGCAGAAACTCTGGAGAGCAGCCCTGCCACATGGAACTTTGGCACAAAAAGCGGAACTGATTGCACTCACTAAGGCACTGCAGATGGCCAAAGGTAAAACCGCCAACATCTATATGGACAGCAGGTATGCCTTTGCTACTCTCCATATACATGGGACTATTTATAAAGAAAGGGGCCTATTAACAGCAGAAGGAAAAGGAATTAAAAACAGAGGAGAAATATTGGCTCTCCTCCAGGCTATTTGGGACCCAAAAGAGGTGGCTGTTATGCATTGCCCAGGACACCAAAAGGGGACTGATCTGATTTCAAAAGGAAACCACTTAGCAGATCAAGCCACAAAGCAAGCAGCCCAAGAAACAGTGCAAGAACTGGTTACACTCCTGGCTCCAGCCCTACCAGAAAAACTGAACTATTCAGAAGAAGATTTAAAGTATTTACAGAAATGGGTTAAATTGGACTATGAAGGGGACTGGGCTAAGACTAAAGCAGGAAAAATAATTCTTCCTCGAAGACTAGGTAAGAAGTTAGTAGACCAGATACATCACGGTACTCATTTGGGGATACGCAAACTCAAGGACCTTATAGGCAAGCAATTCCAGGTTTCTAAATTAGGGTGTATGGTTCAGGATGTAGTTGATAGATGTGCTCAAGGCCACACAGTTAATGTGGGAAGAACTAAAATGGGAAGAGGGAAAAGAGAAAGAGGTAAGGAACCATGAATTTATTGGGAAATAGATTTTACAGAAATGAAACCTGGAAAATATGGGCACAAGTATATGTTAGTTTTTGTAGATACATTTTCAGGCTGGGTAGAGGCTTTTTCCGCCAAACATGAGATGGCAGGAGTGGTAGCCAAAAAGATACTAGAAGAAATAATTCCTAGGTTTGGGCTGCCTCTCGTGATTGGGTCAGACAATGACCCTGAATTTGTGAGCTCAGTCTCACAGGCATTGGCCAAGGCCGTGGGCACTAATTGGAAACTGCATTGTGCCTATCAGCCCCAGAGTTCTGGGCAAGTAGAGAGAATGAATGGGACTCTTTTTTTTTTTTTTTTTTTTTGCTACCATGCAACGAAACTTTTATTAACATTTTGAACAGCTATTGAGAAAACCAGTGACTCAGTTATTACTGAAACTGGTGATTTCTAAACTTAAATTGGGGCAAAATGGCTATAGTGCAGAGCAATGCCATCATTGGGCACTATGAATTCAAAACTGAAGAATTAACAGCCACCCCTCAGACGGAGAACCAGGTGGAGAGTTGACTCTTTCTGGATGTTGTAATCAGAAAGAGTGTGGCCATCTTCTAGCTGCTTGCCGGCAAAGATAAGCCTCTGCTGGTCAGGGGGTATGCCCTCCTTATCTTGGATCTTGGCCTTTACATTTTCAATGGTGTCACTAGGCTCCACCTCCAGGGTGATGGTCTTGCCAGTCAGGGTCTTCACGAAGATCTGCATGCCACCCCTCAGGCGCAGGACCAGGTGCAGGGTGGACTCTTTCTGGATGTTGTAATCAGAAAGAGTGCGGCCATCTTCCAGCTGCTTGCCAGCAAAGATAAGCCTCTGCTGGTCGGGGGGGATGCCCTCTTTGTCTTGGATCTTGGCCTTCACATTTTCAATGGTGTCACTGGGCTCCACCTCCAGAGTGATGGTCTTGCCGGTCAGGGTCTTCACGAAAATCTGCATTCTGACCTGTTAGCGAGTGAAGGACACTGAACGCAATCACGTCGACTCACTCAAACGCCAAGACACCCACACCCGACAATGCCAGCAGCTCCTGAACGCTGGCGGCTCCGCGGGGCTCATGAATGGGACTCTTAAAGAGACCTTGTCAAAACTAATTCTGGAGACTGGCGGTGGATGGGTGGATCTCCTTCCTTTAGCCCTCCTCAGGGCATGATGTACACCCTATTTAAACAAGGTGATCCCATTTGAAATAATGCTTGGGAGACGCCCCCCCCCCCTTCTGTCCTTGGCTATGGGAGGTTGCCCTAGCAGAAATGACTGATCAGTCTGTACTCCAATCACTGCAGGCATTACAGTCTGTCTTAAAAAAAAGCCCATGCAAGGGCGCCTGGGTGGCTCAGTGGGTTAAGCCTCTGCCTTCGGCCCAGGTCATGATCTCAGGGTTCTGGGATCGAGCCCCGCATCGGGCTCTCTGCTCGGCAAGGGAGCCTGCTTCTCCCTCTCTCTCTGCCTGCCTCTCTGCCTACTTGTGATCTCTCTCTGTCAAATAAATAAATAAAATCTAAAAAAAAAAAAAATCCCATGCAGGGATCCGGACTGCCCACACTGGGATGGAGACGGAAGTGGAACCACATCCTTACCAACCCGGGGACTTGGTTTGGATACATCGCTATCAAGTGGGGAACTTGGAGCCTCACTGGAAGGGACCGTTTACTGTTATCCTGACCACACCCACGGCAGTAAAAGTAGAAGGCATTAGGGCCTGGGTTCATGTGGGTCACATCAAACCAGTCAAGAGTAAGGATGCCCCCCAGAGATGGAAGCTGCAGCCGACAGACCCCGCTGACCATGGACTAAAGCTAAGACTACAAAACTGTGAGTTTATTGTTGTCCTATTGTTACCTGTTTATGTAAAGTATAGGTGGGAAGTTAGATGAACGGAATTAGGAAAAATGGAAAAGGTTATACAAAGCATTGAATGGCTAACTTATCAGTCGACTGTGTACTACTGTTACTTTTTGGTCCCTATATTATAAACGCCCTAATGTCATTTGTACCAAAGAAAATTAGAGCGACAAAAATGTTAGTCTTACATGCTCAATATAACCCCCTTGCAACAGGAGAACATAGAACTGGCAGAAAAGTCAAGGATTTGATTAATTTCCAAAGAAAAAGCGGGAATGTAAGGGTCTGCCCCTCCCAGAAGAGCTTAGTTGTGAACCCCAGGTATAGGGGCAGGCCAGGCTGGATGGAGACATCCAATCAGTGGGGCGTGCATATATTTACTGAGGTGAGTTGAAATCCCATTGGCCACCTGTGTGTGGGCTGGCCTCAACCACCTCTATAAAGGTTAGTTTGTGAGGCTGGGCAGGTAGGAGTAGGAGGAGTAGTAGGAGTAGTTAGAGCCGTCAGAGCAGTTAGAGCCGTGGGAGCCGAGAGAGTCATTAGGGAGAGCTGTTAGAGCTGTCAGAGCCGTTAGAGCCGTTAGAGCCGTTAGAGCCGTTAGTTGGGAGAGCCCTTAGGATAGCCATCAGGATAGCCGCGGTAGTGATAGTTGTTGGGAACCGCACTGCCCCTACCACCGGGGAGTGGCTCCACCTCCAGCAGCCTCACCGCCCAGAGGCGCGGCCTCGCCAAGCAGCCTTGCAGGAGCGGCATCATTCCGGGGAGCAGCTACATTCTGGGAGCGGCTTCCTCGATGTGAGGCCTCCTTGGTGAGCAGCCTAGTGAGGAGCAGCATCGTCTGGGGAGGGGCCTCGTCTGGAGCAGCCCTGTCATGGAATGGTCTCGTCCAGAGCGGCCACGTTGGGAGTGGCCTTGTCGGGGTCGTTGTCATTGCCTCTCGTTCCTTTGATCATGGACCCTAACAACCTTTACGTAAGAGACGGCCCTTACCAGTCAGTCAGGTTTCTGATGCTTGGCACGAAATAAAGCTTTGCTTGACTTTCACTTTGCATCAGTCTCCTTCCTTTGATCACGGACCCTAACATCTGCTGTGGGTCCACCCAATCTAACCTGTTCCACTGGACAGGTATTGTTCCAAAGCAGCTCCTTCAAAGATGCCCTGAAAGCGACCACAACAGTGAATGACACTACTCCAACGTGATTCCTGCCCTGGGGAGAGAAGATAACCATATACTCAGTGTGACCACAGTCTCAGTAGCCAAATTCTATAATGGGCAGCACAGAGAGTTCCTGCCAATCCAACCAGGACTGGAGGCAAGCATCTGGTTTCACAGCCAAACCTTCCTACCAATGAAAGCTTCTCAGAACACAATGCAGGAAGAATATTTTGCAGGTCAGTGCAACTGTAGCCCTAATACACAAAATTGGGGCAAGCATTCACCCTGCCAGCCCTGACCAGCAATGAAAACCTATAAGGGGACAAGACAAAGAGAATATCCTGAAGGCTACTGTTACTGTAGACTAGGGCAGGCATCTGGACTGAATGTTGATTCCACCCAACTATAAGCCTGCAGCAGCTCCAGACTAAACCCTCAACAGCATTACAGAAACCAAATCCTGTCTGGTGGACCCACAATGGCAAACTGGGTCATTGCAGTCAACTGGACTAAAGTCAAATGAGGCTCAGCCACAAAAGGAAGACATAAGCAACACATATAGGTGACAACCCTGAAGCACCTGGTTCTAACAGAGGATATAGTACTGCAGGGCACCACAGGTCCCCTTCTTCCCCTTCTTCATAGAGCCACTACTTTCAAGATCAGGAGACATAGCTGACTTTCCTAACACATAGAAAGAAACATGGATCATTAGACAAAATGAGGAGATAGAAAAATATGTCTGAAATGAAAGACCAGAAAAAAAAAAAACAGCAAAAGAGGTAAACTAAATGGAGATAAGCAATATGCCTGATACAGAAATCAAGGTAATGGTTATAAAATATTCAGGGGACCTGAGAGAAGAGTGGAGGGTTTCATTGATAACTTCAACAAAGAGATAGAAAATATAAGAAAGAATCCATGAGAGATAAATAACTCAATAATTAAACATTTAAAGAAAATACACTGGAGTGAATCAAGAGGAGTTTAGAGGAAGCAGAAGAACAGGTCAATGATCTGAAAGATATGATAGTGGAAAGCAATAAAGTTGAACAACAAAGGAAAAAAATATTTAAAAAATGAGAATAGGTTAAGAGAACTCAGTAACATACTCAAGTGTAATAACATTTGCATCATAGAGATCCCAGAAGAAGAAAGAGGGAAGGATGCAAATATTAGGCGAAATAGCAGCTGAAAACATTCTTAATCTGAGGAAACTAACAGATATCTGGATTTAGGGGTCACAGAAAACCCTCAACAAACTCAACCCAAGAAGACCAACACTAAGATACATAATAATTTAAATGGTAAAAGTAGAGACAGAGAATTTTAAAAGCATAAAAAAAAAGATTACACACAAGGGAAGCTACATAAGGCTATCAACTGATCTTTCAGTGCTTTTCAAGCCAGAAGGGTTTGACATGATAACATTCAAAGTTCTTAAAAGCAAAAACCTACAACAAAGAATGCTCTACCTGGCAAAGTTACCATTCAGAATGAGAGAGAGATAAAGTTTCACAAAAAATAGAAGTCAAGGAAGTTATCATCACTAAACCAGTTAAAAGAACTTCTTTAAGTGAAAGGAAAAGGCCATAATTAGACTTAAGAAAATTATTATTAAAAAAATGTAAAATGTGACAACATATACATGAAACATGTAGTAGTTAACTTAAAAAAAGGCATTTTAAAAATGCGTTTGAACTTAAACAACCATCAACTTAATATATAGTACTATATACTTAGGGTGTTATATATAAAACTCATGGTAACCCCAAAGCCAAAATATATAATAGATACACAAAAAAATAAGAAGAAAGAAAGCCACATATAAGACTGCAGAAATCCATCAATTACAAAGAAAGAAAGAAAGGGAATAAGAAACGAACAAAAAGGAAACACACACACACACACACACACACACACACACACACACACACAGAGAGAAAGAGAGAAAACAAATTAAAAAGGGCAATACATATATACATATTTATTTAAATGTAAATGTTCTAACCAAAGACATAAAGTGGAGTTTTGGTACAAGATGGCAAAGTAGGAAGACACTGAACTCACATATCCATGGAATACGACAAATTACATCTACTAACAGAAAAATTCCTCCTGAAAAAGAACAGGGGGCTTACAGAACAGCTTCTGAACAACCAAAGATAGAAGGAATAGCAAGAAGGATGGAGACACTTTAACAAATAGAACCACCATCCCTGATTCTGAAAATGGCAGTGGGGATGGATAGTGTTAAAGGGCTAAGAACAGATTCATCTGTCCTTGGGCATAGAAAAAGGCCACAATTTAAAAAAGAATTTAGCATATAAGACAGAAAACACTAGAACTCTGTCAAGCAGTAGAGGAGCTGAGGGAATGATCTCCAGGTCAGAGGGACTGGATAACAACATAATTTGTATTCCCACTCAATCTTCAAAACCTAGTCTGGAAAATGGTCCAGGCACCATAATGGGTCTGTCATCACAGAGAGCTTGCAATCTCATAAAGCCCAGGGTCCACAAACCCACACAAGCCTCCCTCACGCT
The DNA here is from genome assembly GCF_009829155.1 of Mustela erminea. Lineage (NCBI taxonomy): Eukaryota > Metazoa > Chordata > Mammalia > Carnivora > Mustelidae > Mustela > Mustela erminea. Next base: position 70,319,295 of record NC_045635.1, on the reverse strand, counting down.
GGAACCTGGCAGGAAAAAAACACAGTTCAAAAAGATCAAGGAGCTTTGGGAATGCTTTCTATCCTTCCAACATAAAAAAAACAAACAAACAAAAAACAAAAACCTAAACAGGTTCTGGCTCAGAGAACCTTCCCAAAGTCACAATCTCTGAGCTTGTGACTTTAGGAAACCCAAGGTCTGGAATGCCATGGCTTCTGTGGTGCTAGGGTAGAGAAAATGAGCCACGTTTTAATTTTAATTGTTTAATTAAAATTTATTTATTTATTTATTATTTACTTATTTTAATATGTCTTGTTTTTTAAAATGTTCATTCTTTTTGTTTTTTCTTTTCTTTTCCTTTTTCCTTTTCTTTCTTTTTTCTTTTATTTCCGTCTATTCTTTCCCCCTATTATTATAATTATTATATGCAATTGTAGCTCTAAGCAGCAAGCAAAATTCACTAAGCACACAGTTTGCATAGTGGACACCATACACAAGATCATTCCTTCAAGTTTGGGATGAGTAACCTTTCCAGTAACCTACAGAAACAACGTCAACCAGTTGGAGAGATAGAAGAATACGCCCCAGAGGAAAGAATAATGAAAAAAGAAAAAAAAAACCTAAATGAAACAGAGATAAACAATACAACTGATAAAATTTTTAAATTAATGATCATAAAGACACTAACCAGGCTGTAGAAAAAAGTAGAATATCTCAGTGAGAACTTCCATAAAGATATAAAAAATATTAAAGATAACCATTCAAAGTTTAAGAATACAGTAACTGAAATAACAACCACAGTGGAGAGAACCAACACCAGATTAGAGGACGCAGAAGCATGTATCAGCAAGCTGGAAGACAGAGTAATGGAAAACACACAAGCTGAACACTAAAGAAGAGAAAAGGTTTTTTAAAAAATGAGGATGGATGAAGAGAATTCTTGGACAATATCAAGTGAACAAACATTTGCATTATAAGGGTCCCAAAAAAAGAAGAGAGATAAATGGATAGATAATTTACTTGAAGTAATAATAACTGAAAAATTCCCTAACACGGAGAAGGAAATAGACAACTGAGTCTAAGAGGCACAGGAAGTTTCAAAGAAGATGAACTCAAGGAAGTCCACACCATGGCACATAATAATTAAAATGTCAACCTTTTAATGTAAAGACAGCATCTTTAAAAGAGCAAGGGAAAAACAGAAAGTTACCTACAGGGGAAACCCTATAAGACTATCAGTTGATTTCAGATGAAACTTCACAAGCTATAAGAGGTTGAAACAATATAATCAAAGGAAAGGGGGGGGAACTATAACCAAGAATACCACACCCAAAAATATAATCATTCAGATTTGCAGGAAAAATAGCCTGTTCTCAGGAAAAATAAGATAAACGAGTTTATCACCACTAAACCAGACTTTCAAGAAGTTTTAAAAGGACTTCCTTAAGTTTAAAAAACAATGGCCAAAATTAGACATAAGAAATGTACACATTAAAAGATGTAAAGTAGGACAATATACACATGAAATGCGGAGAAAAGAGATGAAGGTAAGAGAAGGAAGAAAAGAAAAAGAAAGAACTTTAAAAAAATACTTGAACTTTGGGGCACCTGGGTGGCTCAGTGGGTTAAAGCCTCTGCCTTCAGCTCAGGTCATTATCCCAGCATCCTGGGATCGAGCCCCACATCGGGCTCTCTGTGCAGCAGGGAGCCTGCTTCCCCCCACCCCGCCTGCTTCTCTGCCTACTTGTGATCTCTCTCTCTCTCTCTCTGTCAAGTAATTAAATAAAATATTTATATAAAAAAAAACAAAACCTGAACTTAAATGACCATCAATTAATACAGATTGCTATTTACTTAGGATGTCATAAATTAACTTCCTGGTAACCACAAACCCCAAACCTATAATGGATACACAAAATATAAAGAGCAATAAAGCCAAACATTACAATATAGAAACTTACCAAACACAAAAAAGAGTGCAAGAGAATAAAGGAGGAAAAAATAACAACAACAACAACAAAAAAGCCCAAAGAACAATTTTTTAAATGGCCATCAGTACATACTTGTCAATAATTACTTTAAATGTAAATGACCTAAGTGCTCCAATCAAACAATGTAAGGTGGCAGAATGACTGAAAAAACAGGAACTATCTATATGCTGCCTACAAGAGACTCATATCAGATATAAAGCTATAAACAAACTTCAAGCTAAGAGATAGAAAAATATGCACCATGCAAATACAAGGAAAACAAACCAGGGTTGCAACATTTATATCAGACAAAATGGATATTTTTTCTTTCTTTTTTATAAGAGAGAGGGGGGAAGCAGGCTCACTGTTGAGCAGGCTCCCCGCTGAGCAGGCTCCCCACTGAGCAGAGAGCCTGATGTGGGGCTGGATCCCAGGAACCTGGGATCATGACCTGAGCTGAAGGCAGAGGCTTTAACCCATGGAGCCATCCAGGCACCCCCAGACAATATAGATTTTATTTTTATTTTTTTAATTTTTTTAAAGATTTTATTTATTTATTTGACAGAGAGAGATCACAGTAGGAGAGAGGAAGGGAAGAGATCACAGAGAGAGAGGAAGGGAAGCAGGCCCCCTGCTGAGCAGAGAGCCCGATGTGGGACTCCATCCCAGGACCCTGAGATCATGACCTGAGCCGAAGGCAGCGGCTTAACCCACTGAGCCACCCAGGCGCCCCGACAATATAGATTTTAAAACAGACTATATAATAAGAGAAAAGGAAGGGCATTACATGATGATAAAGGAATAAATCCAATTAAAGGATATAACAATTCTAAGTATTTATGCAGCCAACACTGGATCATCTAAAGACAATAAAGCAAATACTAATGAGCATAGAGGTCTTAATCATAATATAGTAATAGTAGATGACTTTAACACCCCACTTAAACCAATGAAGAGATCATTCAGTTAGAAAATCAGTAAGAAAACAATACACATAACACATACATACAGAACATTCCATCCCAAAACAACAGAATACACATTCTTTTCAAGAGCACATGAAAATTATGTAGAATAGATCACATATTAGACCATAAGAAGTCTCAATAAATTTAAGAAGATTGAAATTATATCATGATTCTTTTCCAAACACAATGGTATGAAACTACAACATAAATCAAAAGACAAAAACTGGGGGGAAAAAACACCCACAAACACATGGAGACCAACATGATACTAAACAATAAATTGTTCACTGAAGAAATCAAAGAAGAAAATTTAAAAAAAAATGTGAAAACAAATGAAAATGTCAACGTAATGATCCAAAATCTTTGGGACATGGGGAAAGACATTCTAATAGGGAAGTATATAGCAAGACAAGCCTGCTTTAAGAAACAAGAAAAAGCTCAAATAATGTGGCATTGCATCTGAAGTAACTAGAAAAAGAACAAAGCCCAATGAATAGGAGAAAAGTAATAATAAAGATCTGAACAGAAATAAGTGATACAGAAAGTAAAACAAAACAAAGCAAAAACAAAAACAAAACAAAAAACTATAGATAATATCAATGAAACCAAGAGCTGGTTCTTTGAAAAGTTAACGAAGTTGGCACACCCTTAGAAAGATTAATTAAGGAAAAAAAATAAAGACCCATATAATGAAGAATGAGAAATGACTCATATAAATAAAATCAGAATTGAGAGGGAAGATACGATTTCACTCATATGTGGATTAAAAAAAAGAATGAATAAACAAATGAAAAGCAGAATCAGATTTATAAATACAGAGAACAAACCGATGGTTGCCAGAGGGTAGGAGTATGAGGAGAGGGAAAAGTGGGTGAAGGGCAGTGAGAGATACAGGCTTCCAGTTATGGGATGAGTAAATTATGGGAGTAAAAGGCCCACTGTAAGTAATATAAATCATTGATAATTTAATAGTGATGTTTGCATACAGGCGGTAACTGCACTTATACTTTAAATTGAGATTACATTGACTCTACCAATTTGGTAGAATAAATATCCTAACAACATTAAGTTGTCTGATCTATGACCACAAACTATATTTTCATTTATTTAAGGTTTTCTAAATTTTTCTCAGTCATGTTCTCTAGTCATCATTATATTAGTCATGAATATTTTTCATCAAATTTTATCCTTCAGCATTTCATATTTTTGAAATTATTGAAATATTGAAAGCAATATTTTTTCAAAAGTTTTGTATTTTTTGGAATAAATGTCTATTTCATCAGACATTAATAAGTACACCAACCCCAACTTAAAATTATTTCACAGAATATCTATTGTAAAAACAATACATACCAAACAACAGGTTAGCTAGCCAGAGAGGTGTGGGAAAGTGGGGAAAATATATGAAGGAGCAATTGGGTTAACAATAATACCTTTAACCTTTTCTTTCACAAGTGTGCCTAATTCTTCCAGCCAGGAACCATTTGGTGGATTTTTTTCACCCTAGAAATCTCACACCCAAGAATATATTTGAGTAGTATGGATATCTTAACAATATTTATTTTCCTAGTTCATGGGCATGGAATGTATTTCCATTTGTTTGTGTCCTCTTCAGTTATTTTCACCAATGTTTTACAGTTTTCAGAGTACAGGTCTTTCACCTCCTTGGTGAAGTTTATTCCTAGGTATTTCATTCTTTTTGGTGCAACTGTAAATAGGAAAATTGTCTTAATTTCTCCTGGTATTTCATTATTAGTGTATGGAAATACAACAGATTTCTGTATATTGACTTTGCATCTTGTAACTTTACTGAATTTATTTATCAGTTCAAGTAGTTTATGGTGAAAACTTTATGTTTTTCTATATATAGTATCATGTCATCTGCAAATAGTGAAAGTTATGCTTCTTCCTTACCAATTTGAATGCCTTTTATTCCTTTTTTTTTTTCTTTTCTGATTGCTGTAGCTAGGACTTCCAGTACCATGTTAAATAAAAGTGGTGAGTGGACATTCTTGTCTTGTTCCTAACCTTAGAGATCCATTTTACTAAAAGTAATCTACAGATTTCATATAATCCCTATAAAATACCAACAACATTATTCACAGAACTAGAACAAATAATCCTAAAATTTGTGTGGTACTGGAAGAAATCATGGAGAGCCATAGCATTCTTGAAAAAGAACAAAACTGAAAGTATCACAATCCCAGATTTCAAGATACACTATAAAAATGAGGTAATCAAAAGAGTGTGGTACTAACACAAAAATGGACATGTAGCTAAATGGAATTGAATAGAGTTGAGAAATAAACCCATGACTATATGATCAATTAATATACAATGAAGGAGTAAAAAATATGCAATGGGGGAAAAGGCAGTCTATTCAACGAATGGTTTCAGGAAAACTAAACATGCAAATCAATGAAAAGTTCACTTAAATGCACAATATATAAAAGTAAACTCAAAATGGACTAAAGACCTAAATGCCTTTAATCATAAAATTCTTAGAAGAAAACATAGGTACTAATCTCTTTGGTGTCCCCCGAAGGAAGATTTTTCTAGATATGTCTCCTGAGGCAAGGGAAAAAAAGCAAAAATAAACTATTGGGACTACATCAAACTAAAAAGATTTTGCAGAGCAAAGGAAACCACCAGAAAAACAACAATAACAACAGCAACAACAAAGACAACCTACTGAATGGGAGAAGATATTTGAAAATGATGAGTTTGATAAGGGGTTAATATGCAAAATATAGAAATAATTTATACAGCTCAAAACACACACACACACAAAACTTCAGCTTGAAGACTTTCTTTCTCTGCCCCTTCTTTGCTCAGTCATACTCTCTGTGAAGTAAATAAATAAATACATATTTTTAAAAAGAGTAATTGGACGTTAACTTTTATCAGAAGTATTAGATATAGAAGATCGTAGGAGATAAACTCCCTTAGATTTCCACATATCAGCTATTTTAACAGGTGTGAATTCAAGTGGTCAGCAGTTGTTTCTACATCTGCATTTCCAGAAGTGTCTTTCTTTCTTTTTTTTTTTTCCCCTCTGAAACTGGAAATCATAAATCAAGTTCTTTTTTTTTTTTAAGATTTATTCATTTATTTTAGAGAGAGAACATGTGAGCCAGGGAAGGGCATGGGGAATGGGAGAAGGAGAGAAGCAGACTCTGCTGAGTGTGGAGCCTGACTCAGGTCTGGCTCCCACAACCCTGAGATCATGATCTGAGCCAACATCAAGAGTCATATGCTCAACTGACTGAGCCACTCAGGTGCCACAAGTTTTTCTTAAACCAGCTGTTACCAAGTTTTATTGGTATCTAGTCCACACTTAATTATGTAGCACATTTCATTGCTGTTCATACCACACACAACCCTCAACATGTTTTTTCCTATCTAGTTCTATCAGCTGAACTTATTGGTCACAAGACTGTGTTATCACATTTAAAGGTAAAGGTGGGGGCACCTGGGTGGCTCAGTGGGTTAAGCCTCTGCCTTCAGCTCAGGTCATGGTCTCAGGGTCCTGGGATCAAGCCCCACATCAGGCTATCTGCTCAGTGGGGAGCCTGCTTCCCCCTCTCTCCCCGCCTGCCTCTCTGCCTACTTGTAATCTCTCTCTTTCTCTGTGTCAAATAAATAAAATGCTTTAAATAAAAAAAAATAAAGGTTAAGGTGGAGGACACTCAAAATTCTTAGCCATATTTTAGGTGATATACCAAATGCAGCTTTTTAATAAAAAAAAATGTTTCTGTAATTCTCAACTTCTTTGGAAGGTGCATTTAAATCTTACTATGAAACTTCTATGAGTTTCTCTTGAACAACATTTAATAGTTTTTCTTAGTATGTTATATTAGTCATCATACAGTACATTACTAATTTTTGATGTAGTGTTCCATGGTTCATTGTTTGCAGATAACACCCAGTGTTCCATGCAGTACATGCCCTCCTTAACACCCATCACTGTGCCCATCCTTCCACCATAATCCCCTCTAAAACCCTCAGTTTGATTCCCAAAGCCCATAGTCTTTCATGATTCATCTTCTTCTCTGCCTTGCCTCTTCATTTTTTCCTTCCTTCTTGATCAACACTTACTTAAAAACGTATGTATAAGCATTAGACTTCCAGAACTCATTCATATAGTAAAACTGAAACTTTGTACCCTTTGATCAATATCTTTTCATTTCCTCTCCTCCCGAACTCTGGAAATAGCCATTCTACTCTCTCCTATGAGTTTGACTATTTTTTATTTCATATGTAATTAAGATCATGGAGAATTTTCTCTTTGTGTCTCATTTATTTCAATTAGCATAGTGATGAGAACTAATACAATAATATATATTTGAAATTTGCTGAGAATAGATCATAAATTTTCTCACCACACAAGCATGCACCCATACACATTCACACACACAAGTAACTATGTAGAGGTGATGGATAGTTAATCCGCTTGATAATAGTGATCTTTTCACAATGTATGCATATATCAAAACACAAGCTGTACACCTTAAATATACACAATATTATAAATCAAGTATATCTCAAAGTTATTTTTTAAATCAAAGCACTAAAGAAAAATAAGTTATATTTTAAAATTCAAACTGGAAAATACAAGAAAGATCTATAGATTGTATCAATGTCAATGCCTTTGTTGTGACACTGTTCTATAGTTTTACAAGATGTTACCATTGAGCGAAACTGGTTAAAGGGCATACAGTATTTCCTTGTGTTATATAGCACCATTACAGTGAATCTGTAATTACGTAAAGAAAAATTCCTATTAAATATGTATATAGACTTTAGGACAAAAATTTTTACCAGAGATTAAGAATATGTTATAATGACAAAATGTTGAATACATGAAGAATTTCATGAAAATTATAAGCATATATGTGCCTAATGACAGAGCCCCAGAATGAAAAAAGCATACACTAACATAATTAAAGGGAGAAACAGACAATCTAACAATAATCATTATAGACTTCCAATTTCAGTAATGAATAGAGTGACTAAACAAACCATCAGCAAGTAAATAGAAGACTGAACATTATAAACCAAATAGACCTAAAATATAATTAAATAATATTTTACATGACAATAGCAGAATACACATTCTTCTCAGGTATACATGGAACATTCTTTTGAATAAACCACAGATAGATTATAAATAAGTTAGAATAAAAGAAAAGGATTGCAAAAATACAAAATATGCTCTCCATGTACAATGGAATAAAATTAGAATTCAATACCAGAAGGGAAACTAGAACACTGAGAAATATGTGGAAACTAAAAACATATTTCTAAATAATCAGTGGGCCTAAAAAGAGCTCAAGGTGGGCACCTGGGTGGCTCAGTCAGTTAAGTGTCTTCCTTCAGCTCAGGTAATGATCTCAGGGTGCTGGGATTGAGCCTCACATTAGGTTTCCTGCTCATCAAAAAGTCTACTTCTTCCTCTCCCTTTAATGCCACCCCCACTCATGATCTCACTCGCAAATAAATAAATAAATAAATAAATCTTTTTAAAAAAAAGAACTCAAGAAAAACATCAGAAAATACTTTGAGATGAATGAAAATGAAAATACAACATGTCAAGATATACAGGATTTGATGAAAACGGGAAAAATTTATAGCTTTAAATTCTTACATTAAAAAAAAGAAGGATCTCAAATAAAAAATCCAACTTCATACTCCAAGAAAATAGGAAAATAATATCAAGGTATTGCCTAAATCTAGAAGAAAGAAAGAAGTTTGGGAGTAAGTAAAGTAGATAATAAAAAAGGTAATCCATTAAATCAATGAAACCAAAAATTGCTTATTTGATGACATCAATAAATTAACAGAAGTTTAGCTCAACTGACCAAGGGAAAAAAAATTCAGAAAAATCAAGTTTCTGAAATCACAAAGGAAAGAGGAGATATTACTCTGAAACCTAACCAAAAAAAAGAAATAACAATTGAATGTTAGCAATTTAAATAAAGAACATGAAATAGAAAAATTTCCAGGAAGACACATCTGCTGAAACTGACTCAAAAATGAATCATAATTATAATATATCTATAATAAATGGAGACTGAACAGTAATAAAAAATTCAGAAAAAAGTCCTGGGAGCATATGACTCACTGATGAACTCTACCAAACATTTTAAGACTTAACAACAATCTTTTATGAACTTCCAAAAATTACCGGAAGTGGGAATACTTCCCAACTCATTTTCTAAGACCAATACTACCCTGACAACAAAAGACGTCATAAGAAAAAATCTACAACCAAGACCCTTTGTAAATCAATTTTTTAAAAATCCTCAGAAGAATACTAACAGATCAAATCCATCGACAAATAAAAGAGAATATATACGATCACCAAATGGGGATGGGGTTCATCACGGGGATGCAAGATTGAATAAATATATGAAAATCAATCAATGTAATACACAACTTTCACAGAATAAAAAATAAAAACCACATCATCATTTCAATAGACACACAAAATACATTTGACAAAATCCAACACCCTTTAAGATAAACATTCACCAAACTAGAAATAAAAAGGAACTTCTTTAAATTTGCTAAAGAACATCTAAATGAATGCCACAGCTAACGTAATACTTAATGTGAAATAGTGAAATTTTTTACTGTAAGATTAGGAAAAGGCATGTATGTCCTGTCAGTTTTATCCAATGTTATACTGGAGATTGTAGTCTGGGAAATTAAGCAAGCAAACACAAAAAGCATCCAGGATGTACATTAAAAAGTACAATGATCTTTATTTGCAGATGACATGATCTTGTACGTAGAAAATCCTAAGGAATCCACACACACAAAAAAAAACCAACAAAAACTGTTAGAGCTAAAGTATTCAAAATACAAGATTAATATAAAAAAGCAACTGTATTTCTATATAATTGTAACTAAAATACAAAAATAAAATTTAAAAATAAATTCCATTTATAATAGCAAGAAAAACAATGAAATATTTAGTAAAACTATAAAACTCTAAGAAGAAAGCATTGACAATTATTTGTGACATTGGATTGTGCAAATATTTCTTAGCTATGACAACAAAAGTTCAAGCCAAGCACAAAGAGATAGATAAAAAAGACTACATAAATTTAAATATGTGTTTGCTTAAAAGGATGTTTTGTTAAAGTGAAGCCAACCTACACCATGAGAAAAACTATTTATAAATCATATATCTCATAGTAGTTTATTATACAGAATGTATAACAAACTCTTACAACTCAATCATAAAAAGATAATATAATTTAAACATGAAGGGTCTCAACAGACCTTTTTGTAAAGAAGATCTACAAGTGGCCAAGAAGCACATAAAAAATGCCCAATATTATGTCATTAAGGAAACACAAATCAATACCACAAAAAGATGTTACTTCACACCCACTAGGATGGCCATAATAAAAAACAAACAACAGAGAAGTTAAAACAAAAAGTGAATGTTGGCAAGGATGCAGAGGAATAGGAGCACTTGCACATTGGTGGTGGAAGGGTAAAGTGATGTTACTGTAGAAAAAAGTTTAGTGGTTTCTTAAAAAATTAAGCAAAGTTGCCACATAACCCAGGAAGTAACTCCACCCCTAGGGATATGCACAAGCGGATTAGGCATGCTTACATAAAAACATATTTTAAGAATGTACATAACATTATTATTTATAATATTCATTATTCAAACCAACCCATATGTTTATCAATGGATGAATGGGCATATAAATAATAGTATACCCACACAATGGAATATTGTTGACCAGAGAGATGAATATTGATGCATGCTACATCATAGATGGAACTTGGAAACATTATTCTTAGTAAAACAAACAAGCATAAAACAGGTACAAAAGTCTACACTGTCTGATTCTGTTTATATGAAATGTCCAAAATAGGTAAATTTATTGAGGTAGAAAGTAAATTAGTAGTTATCATGGGGTAGGGGAATGAAGGATGGGAAGCTACTGATAATTGGTACAGAGTTTTTTAAGAGTGATTAAAAAGTCTGGAATTATATAGAAGTGATTGTTACACAATTTTGTGAATTATGTACTTTAAAATGGTGAATTTTATGGTATATATATATTATACCCCAACAAAGAAATGTGTATTAGAAACAGAAAATGTCAGCATAAGTTAAGATCCACTACTAGTCCATGCTCAAAGCAAAACAAAACAAAACAAAACAAAACTACAACAACAAAAAACATTGAATGCCTTTTCCCTAAGTAGATGTATATCTACAATTTATGCCCTTGTCTACTTTCACATTCCACAGAAGGTTTGAGATGGTTTACAATAATGACATAATAGAATGAATATTTAAAATAAAAAGACTGGAAAACATAAAGAAGAAGAAGATTTAATTCTGAAATTTGTAGCAATCAAGAAAAAAGGAAATATCAAAGGCTATTATAATTATATCTAATATAAGGAAGCATACCACTCATTAGAAACAAGAAATTTTTCCTGAGTCCTCCTAAGAGGAGTGATGGATCCTTATATTTAAGTCACATGTTGCAATAGACAACTTACACTGATTTTCACTCAAGTTGCAGATTTTTCAAATAACTATGCCTTGCATTGATCCTTGATAAAGGCAATTTTAATAGACAAAATCAGAAAAGTATATGAGTGGGTACTAAGCAGAAAACCAATTAAATTGGGAAATATTGTCTGTACAGAAAATGTTAGGTTAGGTAATTGTGTTTATATAGCTGAGGTGTATATATCTAGGAATGCCTGTCAGTTTGTTCTTCCAGGCCCACTATAACACTGGGGCATTGGCTTACTATTCATCCATTGCCCAAAGACTGTACCAAGGAAAATAAGGCTCTGAACAAAGCAGACCTCCTGCCTTTGGGAAGTGTCAGTTACAAGCTGCAAATTTGTCACAGAAAAGACAAAGGAACACTTCTCTTCCATTAACCCTAAGTTTTCATAATCTAGAAGAAAGAGATCTACAAAGTCCCGCCTATGCATAAATCTGAGTTCTTTAAAATTTTGTCTTGGAAGGAGGAGAGATAGCTGAATTCAGGTTTATATGACTTTTGTTTTTCTGAAGTTAAACTGACTTACTACTAAAGTGGCTTTTACACTAGCTTTCTGAAATAACCTTCCACTGACTTCCTTCTCCTGTGACCAGTTGGATTATCTGTTCCCCAGATAACATCTAGATGTTGCATAAAATAAACATAATGCATAGATATTTCCTTCTGAAGACTTTCTGCTCCTAAAAATCAAGGTAACCACATTGTTCCAGAAGTTTTCTGTAGCGTGGTCACTGAGGAAGACTTAGTAGTCTACTGAGAAGTAGACTTGGCCATCATTCCCCTTAATTGTTCAGGTCGGTGGGTTCTTGTGGAAATCTGATGACCTTTCTCCGTGGGATGACATTAATATGAAATATTTCTTTTCAGAGTGCCTGGCTGGCTCAGTCAGAAGAGCATGTGAATTTTGATCTTGAGGTTATGAGTTCAAGCCCCATGTTGGGTATATAGATTACTAAAAGAAAAAAAAATCTTCTGAGGCTGGGATGAGAGCTTTGTTGGAGGTCTACTTCTAGGAGGGCCTTTGCAGAGCTAATAAGGGAAGATGGCTTTAAGGCTCCTAATTTTTAATGGGTAACTAATACCTCTTAACTTATGCTAAAACTCTCTGTATTGCATTTGAGAGACCTTAAATGAAACCATGTCAGTGAAGTCTGCTGAAATACAGAATACTAAAATAAAAATAGATAAACAGTTAAAAAATAAACAGTAAGCATTAAAAGGTATGGTCCCAAATTCAAATCCAATTCCTTGTGGTATACTGTAAATGAAATATCATAGATTTGAAATCCAAATAATTGGGTTTGAGTCCAAAGTTCATATAATTTTACAATTAAAACCATGGTGTCTCTGACACCTGTTCATGAGGATACAGAGAAAAGGGAGCCCTCTTATGCTGTTGGTGGGAATGGAAACTTTTGTGGCCACTCTGGAAAACAGTATGGAGGTTCCTCAAAAAGTTATATATAGAATGACCCTATGACCAGCAATTGCAATACTAGGTATTTATCCAAAGGGTACAAAAATCTTAACTCAAAGGGGAATATGCACTCCAGTGTTTATAACAACAATGTCCATAACAAGCAAAATATACAAAATATGGAAAGAGCCTAGATGTCTATTCATGGATAAAGAAGATGTGATATATACATATATACATATATGAATATATACACATATACATATAGCTCAGCCATCAAAAATAATGAAATCTTGCCATTTGCAATGACATGGATGGAACTAAAGGATATTATTCTAAGCAAAGTAAATCAGTCAGAGAAAGACAAATACCATAGATTTCACTCATATGTGGAATTTAAGAAACAAATCTGCTGAACAAAGGGGAAGAGAAGGAAAAATAAAATAGGATAAAAACAGAGAGGAAGACAAACCATAAGAGATTCTTAACTGTAGTGAACAAAGTGAAGGTTGCTGAAGGGGAGATGGGTAAGGGATGGGGTAATGGGGTGATGGGCAATAAGGAGGACACTTGATGTAATGAGCACCGGGTGTTATATGCAACTGATGAAACACTAAATTCTACCTCCAAATTAATAACACACTATATGTTAACTAACTTGTGTTTAAATAAAACAAAAACAAAAACAAACAAACAAACCATGGTGTCTTTATGAAATAGAACAGTGACACCTACCTAATAAAGTTGTTTTGAAGGCAGAAGGTAGTATTGCAATAAAGAGCTGAATGTTGAAGTCCAGAAAATTCTAAACAACTTCAGTTATTTTCTATCCTTACAATCCAGCCCCAGGAAGCGAGGCAAACCAGCTCCTGTCCACACACTGTTTTGCTGTTGTTGTTGTTGTTTCTGCAGCGGTGTACCTGAAGAGAAGCAAGGATAGTCAGTGTGTGTTCCAACCATTGAGTGATCGAAAGATTATCTGAGATTCACCAACTTGCTCAATATCCTTTGATCTAGATCATTCCTTTCTGAAATGTTCTTAAAGAACACGTGTTCAAACTTTGTGCTTTTTTCCCAAACTGCTTCCAATCCACTCCCAACTGCTCCCTCTCAACTCTTTTCAGGAAAAGATTCACTGATAATTTAAGTGGTTCCTGTTTAGGAACTGGAAATATAATCTATCTGGATTATTTGTACTTCCACAATGGACAATATAAGAACCTCTTAAAAACACACACAAACACACATGTGTACACATCAAAACTTTCAACATTTAATAGAACAACATATAGGGGCACCTGGGTGGCTCAGTGGGTTAAAGTCTCTGCCTTCAGCTCAGGTCATGATCCCGGGGTCCTGGAATCGAGCCCCGCATCTGGCTCTCTGCTCCACGGAGAGCCTGCTTCCTCCTCTCTGCCTGCCTCTCTGCCTACTTGTGATCTCTGTCTGTCAGATAAATAAAATCTTTAGAATAACATATAATAACGTGCATGAGTATCCGTAAGTATATGAAATGTTATAAATGTCTACCTGCATTGCTGCTTTAGAAATGTACCTAACATCTGATAGAAAATAATTTCTAATTTGAGTGCTACCTTGAAGAATCACGCTTGAATAACTCAGAAGTGATTTAATCTATAGTATATTTAATGTTTTGCTGTCAAATGTATCCCTCCCTCCTCTCCTAAGGAATAGTGGGGATTCAAACTACACACTTGTTTGTTCACTGGACTTCTGCTGTTAAAAAATGTCATTCCCAGGGCGCCTGGGTGGCTCAGTGGGTTAAGCCACTGCCTTCGACTCAGGTCATGATGTCAGGGTCCTGGGATCAAGTCCCGCATCGGGCTCTCTGCTCAGCAGGGAGCCTGCTTCCTTCTCTCTCTCTCTCTGCCTGCCTCTCTGCCTACTTGTGATCTCTCTCTGTCAAATAAATAAATAAAATCTTTAAATAAATGTCATTCCCCCTGTGCATATATTTTACATGGTCCATAGAAGAATATAGCCATAGGAATGTCATTCCCAGAGCAACCAGCACTTGAGATCTAATGTAGCATTTGTATATTTTAATTTGTTTCTTATAATGCTCTGATTTTTTTTTTTAGGATAAAAAAGGATTTAATTGATATGCATGGTTCATTACATGTTAATTATACCTCAATAAAGTTAGAGAAAAAGATTCTACTGATCTGCAGCCCAAATCATGTTACATATACAGCAAATGCCATGTGCTTGATCAGAGTGGTTTCCCGTTGTGGTTTTCACTTCTTGAGGTGGTCGAACTCAGGAAAAATCTGGCTACCTTTTTATTTCTGATCCTTTTTAAGACATTTAATTTCAACAATTTTGTCTTTTTTTTTTTTTTTAAATAAGCATGTACAGCAAAAACACTTTAGAACTAAACCAAGTAATCAACACTGGGAATAAAAACATGCATTTCAAGTATGTAAAATCTTTCTTCATGTCTAAAAATAAATTATAATTCTTTTATTTATTTATTTATTTATTTATATGATTTCTAAGTGTTTGATTTTTTTTATTTCTTTTCAGCGTAAGAGTATTCATTGTTTTTGCACCACACCCAGTGCTCCATGTAATCCGTGCCCTCTCCAATACCCACCACCTGGTTCCCCCAACCTCCCACCCCTCCGCCCCTTCAAAACCCTCTGATTGTTTTTCAGAGTCCATAGTCTCTCATGGTTCACCTCCCCTTCCAATTTCCCTCAACTCCCTTCTCCTCTCCATCTCCCCTTGTCCTCCATGCTATTTGTTATGCCCACAAATAAGTGAAACCATATGATAATTGACTCTCCCTGCTTGACTTAATTCACTCATAGTGCTCTGATTTTTGTCATTCACTTCCAACTTTAATAATACTTCAGGGTTAATACAAACCATTTCTGGAATTGCTTCAATATAGTTGTTTTTATCTCTTTATAGAATTAGAGCAACAGTTATTTTTGCTTAAAATGGGAATGTTAAATTTTAGAAACATGCAAGTAAGTTTTGCTTTAAATTTCCTCAAGGTGTGTATGTGTATATATGGATATACATATACACATATTGTGCATTCACTTTTAAGTAAGTTGAAAACTTAGGCTCCACATAATTATGAACTTTTAATTTGACTATTTTAGTTTTCCAGGGCTTTTGTAACAATGTACCATACACTGGTTTACTTAAATAACAGAAATTTATTGTCTCACATTTATGGGGACTAAAAGTCTGAACTTAAGTTTTTAGCGGAGTCAGTTCCTTCTGAGGACTGTCATGGAAGAATTTGTTCCAGACCTCTCTCTTTGGCTTGACAATGGCTGTCTATATGTGGTCTCCCTGTGCACAAGTCTGTCTCCAAATATTCCCTTAGATTAGGGCCAACTCTAATGGCTTCATTAACTTGGTGATGACCTTATTTCCAAACAAGGTTATATACTGGGGTTCTAGGCATTAGAACTTCAATAAATAGATTTTAGTTGTACACAATTCAACCCATAACATTGACTGAGAACTTATTTTTAAATAAAATGTTTATCCTTTAAAGATATGCTTTTATTACAATGTTTTTAAGCAACATTGAATAAACAATCAGCCAGATTGTCTGTTTAACTTAACTATGAGTTCTGTGTTTTTCTCTTATGAGCTAGAGATTATGAACTTATTCTGCTAACCAATGTTTTCCAAACAGTAAGTATTCAATAAGTATTTGGTGAAGGAACAAAAGCATCATATTCCAAAGGAAGTAAATAGTGACATCATGAGCCTTATTGATTTGTTTTATTTCCTTAGATCCTGACAACATGGTTGTTTATATGGGAATTTAAGAAAGAGATAATATTCAATTACTGGAAGCCCTATTTGGAATATTGTTTTCCCACAGAGTTTCCTAATGTAAAGCTTAAAGCAATGAGCTAAGTAGCTTTCCTATGGTGTGCTCTTATCCTCAGAAATCTACATAAGTGGTTAAATGGAATTTTGAAATGCTTTATTTTAGCTCCTTTCTTGGTTTTGTCTTTCACTAAAAGTTGAGGAGACAATGTAGGAGGGTCTTGAATGGGACTTCTGGAGAAAAAGTTGGCAATTTAACTGAAAAACAAAACAAAACAAAACAAACAAATGAGGCAGTTAGTTATTGATTCCCGATTTTGAAGAAGGTAGACAAGAGCTCACTCTTTTATGAGCCAGAGACAATTTGAAGATAGCAGCTCACTTTCAAGCAATTAATGCTTCATTCTGACTGAGATAGAGCCTAATAGTCATTAATACCTCCCTGTGAAATACTTTAAAATTACTTAATTAATCCATTCAAAGGGAAGGGAAGTGCAGTGATCTCTCTTACTATAGCTTCTCCTTGCCTGTTTCTAGAAAATGGAATATCCTTTGGCAATGCTGAGACATATGTTTGCCTACAGACCTGACTGATTTTGAAGAGAATTAGTAGATCTATTCTGCATATTTTAAAGAGAATCTCTTTTTTTTAAGGTCTGTCTTTATTTGAAGTAAGATTATTATATCACCAAAATTATACATATTAATTTACAATTAAATATATATGATATATTTGATGAGGGAGCAGGAGGCTGACTGAGGACAAAGCAAAAGCTGGCACCTTGCACCCCCTCTCTACTCGCTCCCCTCAGTAATGTGTGTGACATTCCTCAGGCACCCCTGACTGCCATAAGCGAGAAACAAATAGTTAACTCGCAGAGATCACAATCCTGCAAGACAGAGTCTCCCTTGGTTTACAAATGTCCTAGAGATCTACAAACAAAGAAGTTACCTTATCAATAGCACAAATCTCCAAAGGTAAATAACTCAGTTCCTCAGCTCTAAATAAAGTTAAATTTCTTCTAAACCCAAATCTCACTAACAAAGACAATTGATAGCAGAAATGTGAATGGCTTGCCAAAAGACAACACTGATCAAGCCACAAGGCCTCCAGTATCCAGGCACCTTGAGCGCCTTTTGATCATATGAGAACTCCATTGAAACCTCCCTTCCCCTCACCTTCCCCCAACCGCAAGATACACAACCTGCCATCCCTTACAACCCTGGGCAGCAGCTCTTCCTGCCCACGGGTCCTGTCCCCGTGCTTTAATAAACCACCATTTTGCACCAAAGATGTCTCAAGAATTCTTTCTTGGTCATCGGCTCCGGACCTCAGCCCACCAAACCTCACCTAGGTTCTAGAACTTCATCATATGGCGCCTGAACGTGGGGCTGTGAGTCTTTACATTTGGACTCTAAGCTTCAGTGCAAAATTGGTGAGTACTTTCTCTCCTTTTCCTTTACTCTCATTTCAGGGCTTTTCAAGGAGTATGGTCTTATTGGAACACTTGCATGTCGATTGCTCAGGCTGTAATCTTCTAGCCCATGGCTACTCTATGGGGAGGAGAGCATCTGCCTTTTGGCTGTAAGTTAGTACCCTGGCCAGAATGGCAATAAGACCCAGAAACTTAACGGCCTCTTTATTCCTGTTCTTATACAAGTTGTCTCTCTTGGGCATGGGACAGCCACCAAAGTCACCAGGATGGCTGCCAATCTTAAGACTCCCCTGTGAGGTTTCCTCCTGATTGATCTAATGTGATCCCCTCCACATCCCTGATCTAGCCACTTCTGGCCATGGTGATGAGGGAGTACGAGGCTGGCTGAAGACAAAGTAAAAGCTGGCACCTTGCACCCCCTCTCCATCTGCTCACCCTCAGTCATATGTGTAGCATTCCTCAGGCAGCCCTGACTGCCATGAACAATAAGCAAATAGTTAGCTTGCAGAGCTCACAATCCTGCAAGACAGAGTCTCCCTTGGTTTACAAATGTCCTAGAGATCTACAAACAAAGAAGTTACCTTATCAATAGCACAAATCTCCAAAGGCAAATAACTCAGTTCCTCAACTCTAAATAAAGTTAAATTTCTTCTAAACCCAAATCTCACTAACAAAGACAATTGATAGCAGAAATGTTAATGGCTTGCCAAAAGACAGCATCGATCAAGCCGCAAGGCCTCCGGTATCCGGGCACCTTGTAGGCCCTCTTGAGCATATGAAGACTCCGCTGAAACCTCCCTTCCCCGCACTTTCCCCCATCCACAAGATACACAACCTGCCATCCCTCACAACCCTGGGCAGCAGCTCTTCCTGCCCACGGGTCCTGTCCCCGTGCTTAATAAACCACCATTTTGCACAAAAGATATCCCAGGAATTCTTTCTTGGTCATCGGCTCCAGACCTCAGCCCACTGAACCTCACCTAGGTTCTAGAACTTCATCAACGGGACCTCCACCGGGAGCCAGCTGAAGCCAGTACCCAATTGAATTAAAACACAACTGGGGACTGTTTCCTAGGAAAGTTGGCTATAAGGACCACATGTGTTGGAATGTCGCATAGACCATGATGGATTACAGTCTTTACTGTTCCTTGTCAGTGTCTTCTAAAGACTACCTAAAGCTATGAAATTGTGTAATTTCCCCTTGCAAAAACCTTTCTAGTATTTCCATGGGTTAAAATGGCAAAACAGTATGCAGTCTTCAGGACATAAGATGTCATGGCATGGTACAGTGTTTTGGTCCATTCACCAGGCACCCATCAGCAGCCTAGGATGCGATGAGAGAAGAGGAGGGATGCCGGCACCCCTCCAGGGCCTTTTATGGCCAGAATGCCTTCCCTGGGAAGGCAGGATGGTGATCAATAGCGATTTTTGTTAAGGGACGCCTCTGGTCGCTTTTGACACATAGGAACCTCTTACATATCCTGCGTGGGATGCCACCCAGGTGTCAGGGGGGATTTGGTGATGGACCTTCATTACTTTTCTGGGAGCATGGCCTAAGTAGGGTTCTTCAGTTCCCAACGACTCAACTTTGGGATGTCTTTTAACCCACTGGAAATAATTTGGATTGCAAAACTTAGGAAAGGACTGAGCTCCTGTAACACTGCATGGCCTCAGTGGGATCTATCAGTTAGATTGTTGTGCCCAAATTTCGAGACCCCCCCCCCCCAAAGATGACCACCAGAGTCCAGAGTCAAAGCCAAACAGCAAGGGTCATTTATTATGAGTTCGAACCCGGACCTCCGTGCACTCATTGCTGGTGACGCTAAGAGGTCCCGAGCTTGGGATCACAACACCTTTTATACACTATTTTTGGGGAGGCAGGGACTTAGCATACATCATAGTATCTTGTAACAAATCGCCACATACCGCAGGAAAATCAAAAAGAAACTCTATAATATGACTGGTGCGCTACAGAGTGGGAAAAGGCTGGGAACAGATTATTGGTTAGGTCAAAGGGCTGTCCTTCTTCAAACTGCTGAGTTGGCGCCACTAGGGTATGTGTCACCTCAGGATTGACCAGGGTCTTCCTGTCAAGCCGAGGGGTGCCAGATGGTTGTTATCTCTTGGCCCAGAGTCGGATGGGGGGTCCGGGAGCAGTCATTCTGTCACGTCCAGTTATGGGTGGGGGTTACTCTGGCATCAGATGGCTGTTATCTCTCGGCCCAGAGCCGGGTGGGGGGGTCCAGGAGCAGCCATTCTGTCAGGTTCAATTCTGGGTGGGGGATGTGTGGTTACAGAGTGTCCATAGAAAGTCTGCTGGTATTTTTCCATCTCCTCGTGGGTTAGCAAGGAAGGTACAGAAGCAGAAATAGCTGTAATGGTTATAATTTAGGCATCTCCTTCCCCTCTTTCATTTGGACATGTTATAGTCAATCTTGACTTTACACGCCTGATTCTGCTACCTTTGGATCAATAGGTTGGTACTGAGCTCTTAGAACCATAAGCTGTACTGTGTTGATCCTATCCTTAACAAAGGTAACTAACCTATTAATAATATAGGGTCCTATGGTTAAGGCAAACAGAATTATAACCAAGGGTCCCGCTAGGGCTGTCAGCAGGGTTGTCAGCTACGGGAAAAGTTGTACCAAGATTCAGACCAGCCCTGTTTGGACTCATATTCTCTACCAGATCCAGATAGGGACCTTCAGTCCCTCCAGGTGAGAACTTTTAAGTTCTCCAGATGGAGGTGGTCAATCCTCCTTCCGCGGTTCCTTCAGTTAAACCTGGGTATCAGGGAGTTGTCTGTCTCTCTGAGGAGGGTCTTAAATCTTGGTGGGACCTCCAAATGTTAGGGTACAGAGTCAACCACCCCTCAATCAGACAGAGAACACTCTCAATAATGCAAGTCACACAATGAGGTTTATTTCCAGCTAGCTGGGGTCCAAATATCTGCCCGGCGCAGCGGGTTTCAACAAGGACCCTGAGCACTCAAATCCAAGGGTTTATATAGCATTTTCAAGGCACTTTTTCATAGCTACATACATATCATGCACCCCACTTTGACAGTTTAACTTTGTTTAACCTTTTGCCACACCAGCGTCACCCTGTAGTCATCCTGGCAGTTAAGCGAGATTTATGTTTAGAGGAAATTTAACTTTATTTACATTTCCTTCTGCCTCAGCCTCCTTCCATTTTATGGTGCGACCTTAGGTCTTGAGGAACTGAGCCCTTTGTCTCTGGAAATTGGGCCATTTGAAGAGATAGCCCTTTTTGTTGTAAATCACCAGGACATTTGCAAACCAAGGGAGATTCCTGTCTTGCAGGATTGTGATCTCTGCAAGTTAATTATTTGTTTTTCTTTAATATCTGGTCCCTGTGGCACCATCGCCTAACCTCCCCGGTGGAATATGATTAAATTGTTTTTTCGGGTTTTAGCTACTTTCTCTTATCTCAAGTTACATGTGCCCTGTGGACTGGTTAGGGATGCTCAGTAAAATGGCTTCCCGGCCTTCAGGATGGCCATTCTTATGCTAACCCACTCTTACAGTGCAAGGTGCCAGCTTTTGTTTTGTCAAGATGGTTGTCAGGGCTAGACTGGAGGTGGGTACAGCCTTGTTTTTCTTGGTCTTCAAACCTGGAGCTGGTTTCTGGGACTTGTTTTTAAGTCCCCTGGGGGAGGGGAGCAGGGACAGTAAAATAGGTCCTTACATTCCCCCCTTTGTAATTTTGCACTTGCTTATATCTCCCGCCTATATCTTAATAACAGGGGCAACAATGAATTTAATGAACTTATTGTTTTGAATCTTAGTTTCAGTCCAGGATCAGCAGGGTCTATGGGCAGTGGCATCCACCTCTGGGGGGCATTCTCATCTTGGCTCAGTTGATGTGACCCGCTTGAATCCAGGCCCTGATATCTTCTACTTTTATTGTTCTGGGGGTGGTCAGGATGACAGTAAACAGTCCCTTCCAGCGGGGATCCAGGTTTCCCACTTGGTATCCAAACCAAATCTCCGGGTTGGTAGGGATGTGGCTCCACCTCCGTCTCTGTCCCAGTGTGGGCAGTCCAGATCCCTGCATGGGCTTTTCTACGACAGACTGTAATGCCCGCAGTGACTGGAGTACAGACTAATCAGTCATTTCTGCTATAGCAACCTCTTGTAATCGAGGGCAAAGGGGTGGGGTCTCTCGAACATAATTTTAAATGGGGTCACCTTATTTAAGTAGGGTGTACATCATGTCCTGAGGAGGGTGAAGGGAAGGAAATCTACCCATCCACCGCCACTCTCCAGAATTAACTCTGCCAAGGTCTCTTTGAGAGTCTGCTTTATTCTTTTTATTTTCCCAGAGCTCCGGGGTAGGTAGGCACAATGTAGTTTCCAATTAGTGCCTATAGGGCCAATACCTGTGAGACTAAACTTACAAATGCAGGGTCATTGTCTGACCTGATCGCCAGAGGTAACCCAAACCTCTATCTCTTTTCCCTTTTTTCATTTTAGTTTTTTCCGCATTTACCATCTGACATTGAGTACATCTATCAACCATATCTTGAGCCATACACCCTAATTTAGAAACCTGGAACTGCCTGCCCATAAGGTCCTCGAGCTTGTGTATCCCCAAATGGGTGCCCTGATGTATTTGGCTTACTAATTTTCTTCCTAGTCTTCGAGGAAAAATTAACTTTCCTGTCCTAGTCTTAGCCCAATCCCCTTTATAGTCTAATTTAGTCCATTTCTGTAAATATACCTGCATCTTTGACCAGGGGGGCCGTGGCAGCAATTATGTGGAGGCAAGGGGGAGCCCAGCCCCTACTAGATCTAGTTTCTTACTAAGATAGGTTATTGGCTTGTGCCAAGGCCTCAGAGTCTGAGTCAAAACTTCTTCAGTTACCCCTGTCTTTCCATCCAATACAAGTGGAAGGGCTTGGTAACATCTGGGATGGCCAGTGCTGGGGCACTCAGTAAGGCTGTTTGTAATTCCCGTAATGCTTCTTTTGCCTTAGCCGTGCACTCTACCATAGTGAGTCCTCCCTTAGCCAGTTCCTATAGAGGTCATGCCAACTCCAAGAACTGCGGTATCCACAGCCTGCAGTAGCCCACAGTCCCAAGAAACTCCCTTGTGGAGATCAAAGCCTAAATAAGTGGCATGGCTCTGTCAGAGCTGTGTTTTCATTGCTGACACCTGATACTCTTCCCTGCAGAGTCTGTAAGAGAGCTCTTGTCCCCTGCAAGCATGACCCATAGTCCTCAGCAGCTATTTCTATTATTCCCACTAACTCAGTCAGATTCTTCCTTTTAAATCTTTCAATTTTCTGAAGTTTCCTTCTTATATCTGGGGCTGACTGACTGGCAAAAGCAAGATTGTTTATGTGTAACGTCTCTGAAGTTTACCTTAGGCTGTCTAGTTTAGGTAAACAACCATTTGAAAACAAACAACTTTAAGGTTTAACACCCATAGAGGTGTGTTATTAAAACATAATTTTTTCTCTCTAAAATAACCCTCATTTTACATCTCTATAAGTTATAGATAACTTAGGAGAAAGTGTCCCTAGTCTAGAGGAACAAACATTACAGAACTAGTAATGTTTAAAACATTAAGAGACACAACATTACAACCTTTCAGTTCCTCTAGTCCCATGTTACTAATTCTGGTTTAGTCCAAATGTAGCCCTTACTTCTGTAAATTTTTACCCCTTTCAGTTCCCAGGATTTTAACATATCAAAGACCTGTATTTGTCCCGAAATTCTTCCCATATGAATTTCCTTTAAGGCGGAATTCATCTTACAAAAGAATCAAAACAATTAAAAACGACAAAACTCAGAATAGATATGGTTAAATATCAAGTGATGACTCTTATCAAAACATTGAACTCTAGCAAATGTATTGATTGAACCTCTAGAGTAGCTATAGCATTTACCCAAATCTAACCCAAGGTTTATCATTGGTTTAAATCTTGTCAACAATTGCTAAAACCTTAGAAAGTTTTAAAACACATGCCTAAATATAATTAGGGATGTTAAACACCTGATAAAACAAAACATAGAAACTGGATTTTCTGGGCAGGCAAAGAGAAAACCATTTACATTTTTTTAACAGCAGATCAATTAATCTAAGAAAACTTTGTCCTTTTAAACTGAGAGAAAACCAGCCTTTCTATACCAGTGTCTTTCTTTCCTTTTTAAGCGTGCAGTCTTAAGATAAGAGTTTTCTGGGTTTCCCTCCCATCATGCATAACATCTCAAACAAAGGGAGGGGGCTCTTTCAGATGCTGTCCTGCTTGTGTTCCTCGCAGAAACTTAGGAGCGTCTTAGCTAAGGTCTGTCCGTATAAACCTCGGACCAGGCTACTCCACGGAGTAGATGACCATTATGCCATATGACGCCCCGTGAGACTCAGGGTGCAGCCCACTCAGACTCCATAGCTGAAGCGGTGGAGCCATACAGACACATTCACATAGTCAGGCACTCTTCAGATTCAAACAGGTTGGACACCCTCCCCTTTGGGTATCCCTGGCTGACGGGAGGCGATCAGTCTCCCCTTCCATTCTTTACGATTGGGTCTGGTTCCGACAGTGGCCTTGGGGCTGTTTTCCTCTCTTTTTACATACAGAGTTGCTTTTCTCATTTCCATCAATCTTAATTACACTTAACAGAATTTTGTACTCTTAGAAATACCTTAACCTCTAGTGATGGCTAAGTATTAATGAATTGTAAACAGTTAAAACAATTCTTTAGATGGCAAATTTATTAATCAGTTAAGCACAAAACATGTTTACCAACAGATTTCAAAAGCACAAACCTAGTTCCAGCAACCAGCGCTCTAGCATTTTATTCCATTTGGTTAAAACCCATTCATTTTAATCTTAGTCTGTCCTGACCATCCTAAATTCCATTCCAAAGATTTTTCTTCACAAACCTTGGGCAACTTCCTTTTGCATTCAGGTTTTGTCCCAAGTCATTTTCTTCCAAACAACCATCTCATTTAGGACAAAATTAACTTTTATCTTTAATAAAACACATTTCCATTCCTTAAATCTTTCTTACATATCATCTATTTTTCCACAGAGTTGCTTCCTTTATTTGTCATCCAAGCAAAACTTTAAAGTTTCAGGTTACCAAAGACTTTGAAAGCTACTTCAGCAATTACCCATTAAAACTTTGAGACAATTAACCATCAGTTTAGTCATTTCATTGCTAACAGATTTTAACAAATAATACGAGCTTATTTGACCTTCTGTAAACTTTGATAGAATAAAAGCTTCACATTTACTGCTGTAACTTCAAATACATGTCTGTCTTAATTAAACCAACAAATTTAACTTAGTTCCAAGACTGATTTACATTTCACCTGGACCCACTTCATTTTGAATATTTACCTGAGACACAGATGGGAAGATCTGGAGTGGGGGGTGTTAGGTCCAGGGGCTGCTCTTCTTGTTCCTTGACAGTGAATAGAGAAGGAGCCATGGTGCATGATCTAGAGGCTAGTCATGCAGGCTGCACACACGTTGGTGCAGAAGCACGAGAAGGGGGAGAAAGAAGAAAGAAAGTGCTGCCAGAAGGCAGAGAAAGAATTCCTGGTTTTAGAGCTTATCAGCTTCAACAGTGGAGCAGACACCACGTTTTTCTATCAGCAAGAGGGGTGAAGGGGTTAGGCAGTCCAAGTCAGGCCAGAGAAGACAGGGAAACTTCCCCGAAACAAGGGGAGTTTCGGCAGCTGCTTGGGAATATTCCCTATGGTCTCTGTCCCGAGTTAGACCAACCCCAGTTGGCTCCAGTTATAGCCATTAACACAGGAAATAAATTCTGTAGGGAACACAGAACACAGGAACACAAAATTCGCATGCATGCTTCAGGCCGCTCCATGGCTAATCGAATGGGCCGGGTAATCAGCCCTAGGCATAGGGGACACACAACACAAGAATACAATTTGCAGGCATGCTTCAGGCTGCTCCGCAGCTAACTCAGATGGGCTGAATAAACAGCCCCAGACCAGGGTCTGGAGGATGTCTCCCACCAGCTCACTGGCAGCTCTATAGCGCGTCCGCCAGGACTATTTGCCAGTTCTAACCTCAGACTTCCGGAAACAGATTCAGATTATGGATCCAAGAATGACAGACAATACAGAGACAGAGACAGAGACAGAACCGGCTCATTTACTGATCAGTTTTCAGCAACCCGTTGACTAGGCGTCTGATGGGTCTGGGGGCACTATCCCGGACTAGCCCCCATATGTTGTGCCCAAATTTCGAGACCCCCCAAAGATGACCACCAGAGTCCAGAGTCAAAGCCAAACAGCAAGGGTCGTCTCTTACGAGTTCAAACCCGGACCTCCGCGCACTCGTTGCCGGTAACGCTAAGAGGTCCCGAGTTTGGGATCACAACACCTTTTATACACTATTTTTGGGGAGGCATGGACTTAGCATACATCATAGTATCTTGCAACAAATTGCCACATACCGCAGGAAAATCAAAAAGGAACTCTATAATGTGACTGGTGCGCTACAGAGCGGGAAAAGGCTGGGAACAGATTATTGGTTAGGTCAAAGGGCTGTCCTTCAAACTGCTGAGTTGGCACTGCTAGGGTATGTGCCACCTCAGGATTGACTGGGGTCTTCCTGTCAAGCCGCAGGGCACCAGATGGTTGTTATCTCTTGGCCCAGAGCCGGATGGGGGGTCCGGGAGCTGTCATTCTTTCACGTCCAATTCCGGATGGGGGTTACTCTGGCATCAGATGGCTGTTATCTCTCGGCCCAGAGCCAGGTGGGGGGGTCCGGGAGCAGCCATTCTGTCAGGTTCAATTCTGGGTGGGGGATGTGTGGTTACAGAGTGTCCATAGAAAGTCTGCTGGTATTTTTCCATCTCCTCGTGGGTTAGCAAGGAAGGTACAGAAGCAGAAATAGCGGTAATGGTTATAATTTAGGCATCTCAAGATCTCCTCTGCAGGAAACAAAGCAAATGAACCTAGGATACCTTCATTGCTCATACCTAGGCCTTCATTGCTCTACATCAGGACCCCAGATGAAGGGGCTTTTGCAGAATGTGTTTGCCTGAATGAGTCAGCTAGTAAACGTCCTCCTGACATACTGGATGATAATTACGTAAATACGCCTTCTAGTAAACCCGGGTTGCTGGGCCATCCCTAGCAAAGGTGACTCTGACCTTATTTCTCTCTGTTTCTCCTAATAGATGTGGGAGCTTCTCCCTAACTCACTTCCTGTGTTAATGGCTCTAACTGGAGCCAATTGGGGTTAGTCTAACTAGAGACAGATACCATAAGGAATATTCCCAAGCAGTTGCCAAAACTCTCTTTGTTTCAGGGAAGTTACCCTGTCTTCTCTGGCCCGACTTGGACTGTTTAACCCCTCCCCCCTTGCTGGTGGGAAAGCATGGCCTCTGCTCCTCTGTTGGGGCTGATGAGCTCTAAAACCAGGAATCCTTTTCTCTGCCTCCTGGCAGCACTTTGTTTCTTCTGTTTCCACCTTCTCCTGTTTCTGTACCAACATGCGTACAGCCTGCATGACTAGCCTCTAGATCATGCACCACAGCTCCTTCTCTCTTCACTGTCAAGGAGCAGGAAGAACAGCCCCTGGACCTAACACCCCCCACTCCAGATCTTCCCATCTTTGTCTCAGGTAAACATTCAAAATGGAGTGGGCCCAGGTGGAATGTAAATCAGTATTGGAACTAAGTTACGTTTGTTGGTTTAATTAAGATAAGACGTGTCTTTTAAGTTAGTCAGCAGTAAATGTGAAACTTCAAAGTTTACTGAAGGTCAAATAAGCTTGTGTTATTTGTTAAAATCTGTTAGCAAAGAAATGACTAAACTGATGGTTAATTGTCTGTCTTAAAGTTTTAATGGGTAATTGCTGAAGTAGCTTTCAAAGTCTTTGGTAACCAGAAACTTTAAAGTTTAGGTTGGATGACAAATGGTTTTAAATTAGGGACATCTAGGTCTTAACCAAACAGGATAAAATGCTAAGTCATTAATTACTGGATGTAAGTTTGTGCTTTTGACTTCAAAACTAAGAGTATTTAAATCTGTTCGTAAACATGTTTTGCGCTTAACTGATTCATAAATTTGCCATCTGAAGAATTCTGTTGTAACAGTTCACAATTGGTTAATACTTAGTCTTCACTAGAGATTAAGGTGTTTCTAAGAGTATCAAATTCTGCTTAGTGTAACTAAGACTGATGGAAATAAAGGAAGCAACTCTGTGGAAAAGTAGATGATATGTAAGAAAGATTTAAGGAATGGGAATACATTTTGTTGAGGGCAAGAGAAGGTAATTTTGTCCTAAATGAGACTTGTTTGGAAGGAAATGACTTGGGAAAAAACCTGAATGCAAAGGAAAGTTGTAGAAGGTTTGTGAAGGGAAATCTTCAGAAAAGGAATTTTAGCTATGGTCAAGATGGAGGAAGATTGAAATGAATGGGTTTTAAGGTACATTGGTAGAAGACTGAAATTCTCTGTTCAAAGTGATGAGGGAGCAGGAGGCTGGCTGAGGACAAAGCAAAAGCTGGCACCTTTCACCCGCTCTTTACCTGCTCCCCTCTGTAATATGTGTAACATTTCTCAGGCACCCCTGACTGCCATAAATGAGAAACAAATAGTTAACTTGCAGAGATCACAATCCTGCAAGACAGGAATCTCCCAACTACCTTGATGTTAATGGCTTGCTAAAAGACTACCTTGCTACCTTGGTCTCCAGGCACCTCCTAGGCCCTCTTTAGCATATGAAAACTCCATTGAAACCTTCCTTCCCCTCACCTTCCCCCAACCACAAGATACACAACCTGCCATCCCTCACAACCCTGGGCAGCAGCTCTTCCTGCCCACTGGTCCTCTCCCCATGCTTTAATAAACCACCATTTTGACCCAAAGATGTCTCAAGAATTCTTTCTTGGTCATCGGCACCGGACCTCAGCCCACCGAACCTCACCTAGGTTCTAGAACTTCATCATATGACACCCGAATGTGGGGCTCTGAGTCTTTACATTTGGACTCTGAGCTTCGGTGCAAAATTGGTGAGTACTTTCTCTCCTTTTCCTTTACTCTCATTTCAGGGCTTTTCAAGGAGTATGGTCTTATTGGAACACTTGCATGTCGATTGCTCAGGCTGTAATCCTCTAGCCCATGGCTACTCTATGGGGAGGAGAGCGTCTGCCTTTTGGCTGTAAGTTAGTACCCTGGATGGAATGGCAATAAGACCCAGAAACTTGATGGCCTCTCTTTATTCCTGTTCTTATACAAGTTGTCTCTCTTGGGCACGGGATAGCCACCTAAGTCACCAGGACGGCTGCCAATCTTATGACTCCCTTGTGAGGTTTCCTCCTGATTGATCTAATGTGATCCCCTCCACATCCCTGGTCTAAACACTTCTGGCCGAGAGATCTCCACTGGGAGCTGGCCGAAACCAGTACCCAATTGAATTAAAATGCAACCGGTGACCGTTTCCTAGGGAAGTTGTCTGTAAGGAACACATGTGTTGGAATGTCGCATAGACCATGATGGATTACAGTCTTTACTGTTTCTTGTCAGTGTCTTCTACAGACTACCTAAAGCTATGAAATTGGGTAATTTCCCCTTGCCAAACATTTCTAGTATTTCCATGGGTTAAAATGGCAAAACATTATGCAGTCTTCAGGACATAAGATGGCATGGCATGGCACAATATTTTGGTCCATTCACCAGGCACCCATCAGCAGCCAAGGATGCGATGGGGAAGAGGAGGGACGCCGGCACCCCTCCAGGGCCTTTTATGGCAGAAATGTCTTCCCAGGGAAGGCAGGATGGTGATCAATAGCGATATCTTGAGGGACGCCTCTGGTCGCTTTTGACACACAGGAACCTCTGACATATCCTGTGTGGGACGCCACTGTCGGAGGCAGGCCCCTGGCCAGGGCGGCCTCCGCCATTAAAAGATGGCGCCTGGCTAGTTGCCAGGTTAGGATTGCCTCGTGAGACTAAGCGGAATGCCCAAAGAGGAAGTAAACAGCATTGGTTGCTAGTGAAGTTGTTCGTTTAGGTGCACAGCCTGATTCGTTCCCTCTTGTGCCCTGCTCGCTGATTGGTCATGTAAGCATATATAAGTGTGTAGACTTGCGGAAATAAAGAGAGAGAAGATGCATCCGAACCTGGGTTCTTGTCGTCCTTGCGGGGCGAGGGCGATACGCCACCCAGGTCAGGGGATTTGATAATGGACCTTCTTTACATTTCTGGGAGCATGGCCTCAGTAGGCTTCTTCAGTTCCCAAGGACTCTACCTTGGGGTGCCTTTTAACTCACTGGAAATAATTTGGATTGCAAAACTTAGGAAAGGACTGAGCTCCTGTAACACTGCATGGCCTCAGTGGGATCTATCAGTTAGATCTCCTCTGCAGGAAACCGGTCAGATGGACCTAGGATACCTTCATTGCTCATACCGAGGCCTTCATTGCTCTGGACCAGGACCCCAATCTAAAGGGGCTTTTGTGGAATGTGTTTGCCCAAATGAGTCAGTTAGTAAACCCAGGTTGTTGGGCCATTTCTAGCAAAGGGGACTCTGGCTTTATTTCTCTCTGTTTCTTCTAATAGATGTGGGGGCTTCTCCCTCACTCACTTCCCGTGTTAATGGCTAGAACTGTAGCCAACTGGGGTTAGTCTAACTAGAGACAGAGACCGTAAGGAATATTCCCAAGCAGCTGCTCAAACTCTCTTTGTTTCGGGGCAGTTTCCCTGTCTTCTCTGGCCCGACTTGGACGGCTTAACCCCTCCCCTCTTGCTGGGGGGAAAGCATGGCCTCTGCTCCTCTGTTGGGGCTGATGAGCTCTAAAACCAGGAATCCTTTTCCCTGCCTCCTGGAAGCACTTTTTTTCTTCTGTTTCTCCCTTCTCGTGTTTCTGTGCACCAACATGCATGCAGCCTGCATGACTAGCCTCTAGATCATGCACTACGGCTCCTTCTCTCTTCACTGTCAAGGAGCAGGAAGAACAGCCCCTGGACCTAACACCCCCCACTCCAGATCTTCCCACGCATGTCTCAGGTAAACATTCAAAGTGGAGTGGGCCCAGGTAAAATGTAAATCAGTATTGGAACTAAGTTACGTTTGTTGGTTTAATTAAGATAAGACGTGTCTTTTAATTTATTCAGTAGTAAATGTGAAACTTTGAAGTTTACTGAAGGTCAAATAAGCTTGTGTTATTTGTTAAAATCTTTTAGCAAAGAAATGACTAAACTGATGGTTAATTGTCTGATTCAAAGTTTTAATTGGTAATTGCTTAAGTAACTTTCAAAGTCTTTGGTAACCTGAAAGTTTAAAGTTCTTGTTGGATGACAAATGGTTTTAAATTAGGGACATCTAGGTCTTAACCAAACAGGATAAAATGCTAAGTCATTAATTACTGGGTGTAGGTTTGTGCTTTTGACTTCTTACTGCAAAGAAACTAAGTATTTAAATCTGTTTGTAAACATGTTTTGCACTTAACTGATTCATAAATTTGCCAACTGAAGAATTCTGTTGTAACAGTTCACAATTCGTTAATAACTAAATGTGTTTCTAAGAGTATAGAATTCTGCTTAGTGTAACTAAGACTGATGGAAATAAGGGAAACAACTCTGTATGTAGGAAAGTAGATGATATGTAAGAAAGATTTAAGGAATGGGAATACATTTTGTTGAGGGCAAGAGAAGGTAATTTTGTCCTAAATGAGACTTGTTTGGAAGGAAATGACTTGGGAAAAAACCTGAATGCAAAGGAAAGTTGTAGAAGGTTTGTGAAGGGAAATCTTCAGAAAAGGAATTTTAGCTATGGTCAAGATGGAGGAAGATTGAAATGAATGGGTTTTAAGGTACATTGGTAGAAGACTGAAATTCTCTGTTCAAAGTGATGAGGGAGCAGGAGGCTGGCTGAGGACAAAGCAAAAGCTGGCACCTTTCACCCGCTCTTTACCTGCTCCCCTCTGTAATATGTGTAACATTTCTCAGGCACCCCTGACTGCCATAAATGAGAAACAAATAGTTAACTTGCAGAGATCACAATCCTGCAAGACAGGAATCTCCCAACTACCTTGATGTTAATGGCTTGCTAAAAGACTACCTTGCTACCTTGGTCTCCAGGCACCTCCTAGGCCCTCTTTAGCATATGAAAACTCCATTGAAACCTTCCTTCCCCTCACCTTCCCCCAACCACAAGATACACAACCTGCCATCCCTCACAACCCTGGGCAGCAGCTCTTCCTGCCCACTGGTCCTCTCCCCATGCTTTAATAAACCACCATTTTGACCCAAAGATGTCTCAAGAATTCTTTCTTGGTCATCGGCACCGGACCTCAGCCCACCGAACCTCACCTAGGTTCTAGAACTTCATCATATGACACCCGAATGTGGGGCTCTGAGTCTTTACATTTGGACTCTGAGCTTCGGTGCAAAATTGGTGAGTACTTTCTCTCCTTTTCCTTTACTCTCATTTCAGGGCTTTTCAAGGAGTATGGTCTTATTGGAACACTTGCATGTCGATTGCTCAGGCTGTAATCCTCTAGCCCATGGCTACTCTATGGGGAGGAGAGCGTCTGCCTTTTGGCTGTAAGTTAGTACCCTGGATGGAATGGCAATAAGACCCAGAAACTTGATGGCCTCTCTTTATTCCTGTTCTTATACAAGTTGTCTCTCTTGGGCACGGGATAGCCACCTAAGTCACCAGGACGGCTGCCAATCTTATGACTCCCTTGTGAGGTTTCCTCCTGATTGATCTAATGTGATCCCCTCCACATCCCTGGTCTAAACACTTCTGGCCGAGAGATCTCCACTGGGAGCTGGCCGAAACCAGTACCCAATTGAATTAAAATGCAACCGGTGACCGTTTCCTAGGGAAGTTGTCTGTAAGGAACACATGTGTTGGAATGTCGCATAGACCATGATGGATTACAGTCTTTACTGTTTCTTGTCAGTGTCTTCTACAGACTACCTAAAGCTATGAAATTGGGTAATTTCCCCTTGCCAAACATTTCTAGTATTTCCATGGGTTAAAATGGCAAAACATTATGCAGTCTTCAGGACATAAGATGGCATGGCATGGCACAATATTTTGGTCCATTCACCAGGCACCCATCAGCAGCCAAGGATGCGATGGGGAAGAGGAGGGACGCCGGCACCCCTCCAGGGCCTTTTATGGCAGAAATGTCTTCCCAGGGAAGGCAGGATGGTGATCAATAGCGATATCTTGAGGGACGCCTCTGGTCGCTTTTGACACACAGGAACCTCTGACATATCCTGTGTGGGACGCCACTGTCGGAGGCAGGCCCCTGGCCAGGGCGGCCTCCGCCATTAAAAGATGGCGCCTGGCTAGTTGCCAGGTTAGGATTGCCTCGTGAGACTAAGCGGAATGCCCAAAGAGGAAGTAAACAGCATTGGTTGCTAGTGAAGTTGTTCGTTTAGGTGCACAGCCTGATTCGTTCCCTCTTGTGCCCTGCTCGCTGATTGGTCATGTAAGCATATATAAGTGTGTAGACTTGCGGAAATAAAGAGAGAGAAGATGCATCCGAACCTGGGTTCTTGTCGTCCTTGCGGGGCGAGGGCGATACGCCACCCAGGTCAGGGGATTTGATAATGGACCTTCTTTACATTTCTGGGAGCATGGCCTCAGTAGGCTTCTTCAGTTCCCAAGGACTCTACCTTGGGGTGCCTTTTAACTCACTGGAAATAATTTGGATTGCAAAACTTAGGAAAGGACTGAGCTCCTGTAACACTGCATGGCCTCAGTGGGATCTATCAGTTAGATCTCCTCTGCAGGAAACCGGTCAGATGGACCTAGGATACCTTCATTGCTCATACCGAGGCCTTCATTGCTCTGGACCAGGACCCCAATCTAAAGGGGCTTTTGTGGAATGTGTTTGCCCAAATGAGTCAGTTAGTAAACCCAGGTTGTTGGGCCATTTCTAGCAAAGGGGACTCTGGCTTTATTTCTCTCTGTTTCTTCTAATAGATGTGGGGGCTTCTCCCTCACTCACTTCCCGTGTTAATGGCTAGAACTGTAGCCAACTGGGGTTAGTCTAACTAGAGACAGAGACCGTAAGGAATATTCCCAAGCAGCTGCTCAAACTCTCTTTGTTTCGGGGCAGTTTCCCTGTCTTCTCTGGCCCGACTTGGACGGCTTAACCCCTCCCCTCTTGCTGGGGGGAAAGCATGGCCTCTGCTCCTCTGTTGGGGCTGATGAGCTCTAAAACCAGGAATCCTTTTCCCTGCCTCCTGGGAGCACTTTTTTTCTTCTGTTTCTCCCTTCTCGTGTTTCTGTGCACCAACATGCATGCAGCCTGCATGACTAGCCTCTAGATCATGCACTACGGCTCCTTCTCTCTTCACTGTCAAGGAGCAGGAAGAACAGCCCCTGGACCTAACACCCCCCACTCCAGATCTTCCCACGCATGTCTCAGGTAAACATTCAAAGTGGAGTGGGCCCAGGTAAAATGTAAATCAGTATTGGAACTAAGTTACGTTTGTTGGTTTAATTAAGATAAGACGTGTCTTTTAATTTATTCAGTAGTAAATGTGAAACTTTGAAGTTTACTGAAGGTCAAATAAGCTTGTGTTATTTGTTAAAATCTTTTAGCAAAGAAATGACTAAACTGATGGTTAATTGTCTGATTCAAAGTTTTAATTGGTAATTGCTTAAGTAACTTTCAAAGTCTTTGGTAACCTGAAAGTTTAAAGTTCTTGTTGGATGACAAATGGTTTTAAATTAGGGACATCTAGGTCTTAACCAAACAGGATAAAATGCTAAGTCATTAATTACTGGGTGTAGGTTTGTGCTTTTGACTTCTTACTGCAAAGAAACTAAGTATTTAAATCTGTTTGTAAACATGTTTTGCACTTAACTGATTCATAAATTTGCCAACTGAAGAATTCTGTTGTAACAGTTCACAATTCGTTAATAACTAAATGTGTTTCTAAGAGTATAGAATTCTGCTTAGTGTAACTAAGACTGATGGAAATAAGGGAAACAACTCTGTATGTAGGAAAGTAGATGATATGTAAGAAAGATTTAAGGAATGGGAATACATTTTGTTGAGGGTAAGAGAAGGTAATTTTGTCCTAAATGAGACTTGTTTGGAAGGAAATGACTTGGGACAAAACCTGAATGCAAAGGAAAGTTGTTGAAGGTTTGTGAAGGGAAATCTTCATAAAAGGAATTTTAGCTATGGTCAAGATGGACGAAGATTGAAATGAATGGGTTTTAAAGGTGCATTGGTATAAGACTGAAATTGTCTCTGTTCAAAAGGACCAAGTTTTCTTAGATTAATTGATCTGCTGTTATGAAAATGTAAATTGTTTTCTCTTTGCCTGCTCAGAAAACCCAGTTTCTATGTTTTGTTTTATCACGTGTTTAACATCCCTAATTATATTTAGGCATGTGCTTTAAAACTTTATAAGATTTTAGCAAATGTTGACAATATTTAAGTTGTAAATCTCTTTAACTCAGGCTTTTCCTTGGTATGCTAAGTTACTCATGAAGTACTACTGAATAAATGATAACACTTGGGTTACATTTGGGAAAATGCTATAACTATTCTAGAGATTCTATGCATTTCCTAAAGTTTTAATGTTTTGAGAGATCATCACTTGATATTGTAATTATGGAAATGTTATGTGTCACAGAAATAATAACCTGATTTCCTTGCCAGCTAAATTGTAAACACTCCTGGTCAGCTCTAACCATATCCATTCTGAGTTTTGTCATTTATAATTGTTTTAATTCTCTTGTAAAATGAGTTTTATCTTCAAGGATATTCATATAAAGGACTTTCAGGACAAATGCATATTTTGATATACTTGAAAATCCTAAAACTGAGATGGGTAAGAATTTCCAGAACTAACTAAATCTGCATTCACCAGATTTAGTAACATGGGACTAAATGTACTAAAAGATTATAGTGTTGTGTCTCTTAATGTTTTGTCTTATTTTAGACATTGCTGGTTCTCTAATATTTGCTCTTCCAGACTAGGGATACTTTTTCTTAAGTTATCTGTAACTTACAGAGATGTAAAAGTATTGATTTGTAAACAAATTAAAGCATTCAACTTTTCTCTATCTGAACCCTCTGAAAATCAAAAGATCTCAGTAAGTATTCTTTCTTCCATGGCAATCAGTCATTTGCATTAAGTTCAATAAGAATCTGTTCTCCTTGTAACAGGACACCATTGGAAACATGTTTTTTTTTTTTTTTTTTTTTAGCAAGGCTTTGACTGGAATGTCATGATTAGACTCAGATATAACCAGACAGCTTTAAGGAACTAAGGTTGGCTTTATGAAACCTGGAGCCATAAAGGCCTTTGGAACTGTTGGCCTGATACCTTGCTTACAGAGTTCCCAGCAACCTCACCAGGTGAGTAAAGAATGTCACTTCCTGGCAGGATACTTGGGGAACCTCAGGAAGAATTTGCCCAAATCGACAGGTATTGCAGGCATGCCTGATGGCAAGTACTTGGCTTGGCTTCTGGCCTGGAGAGGCTAGTAAAAGTTCAACCTAGAGATTTCTTATAAGAAGTTCCAGCAAAAGAAGGGCCATCTGTACCCCAATGTTTATAGCAACAATGGCCACGGTCACCAAACTATGGAAAGAACCAAGATGCCCTTCAACAGACGAATGGATAAGGAAGATGTGGTCCATATACACTATGGAGTATTATGCCTCCATCAGAAAGGATGAATACCCAACTTTTGTAGCAACATGGACGGGACTGGAAGAGATTATGCTGAGTGAAATAAGTCAAGCAGAGAGTCAATTATCATATGGTTTCACTTATTTGTGGAGCATAACAAATAGCATGGAGGACAAGGGGTGTTAGAGAGGAGAAGGGAGTTGGGGTAAATTGGAAGGGGAGGTGAATCATGAGAGACTATGGACTCTGAAAAACAATCTGAGGGGTTTGAAGTGGCGGGGGTGTGGGAGGTTGGGGTACCAGGTGGTGGGTATTATAGAGGGCACGGATTGCATGGAGCACTGGGTGTGGTGAAAAAATAATGAATACTGTTTTTCTGAAAATAAATAAATTGAAAAAATTTTAAAAAAAGTTCCAGCAAAGCAGATTCTAAAAGATCTATATGATCACACTCAACTGTTCTTGCTGAGCTTATGTAAATAATAGGCCAAGTTTGTTAAAACTGGACTTGTTTCTCAAGTGAATTAGTCCTGATTTGGCTATCTCTGGAAATGAGGGTTATTTTAGAGATAAAAATTATGTTTTAGTAACACACCTTTATGGATGTTAGATCCATAAAGACGATCTAGGTTTGATCGTCTTTAAATGTTTATTTACCTAAGCTAAACAATTTGAGATAAACTTCAGAGAAGTTGCACAATAGCTTCTTTAGTTGATCTTATTATTTTGTGGGGATATTAGCAGAACCCCATGGCACATGATTAAACAACTGGAAAATGGGATTGATTCCCTGTAACTTAACTATCACCTTGTGTGTGGCTGGAATAATGAAATTGCCTAAAAGCCAGCATACCGCACTCCATAGGATTAACTATGGACTTGTGGAGATAATGGATGACCCCACTTTTGGATTGGATGATGCATGGGGTACTCCCCTTATCTCTTGACAAGTTTTCTCCCACTTGCCAGTGATTCTCTATAATCAGGATATTGTTAAGTCTGGACCAATCAAAGGGCTTCTTAATGGTTTCATCCCTTAGTCATATTTATCCTAGAAGGCATCTCTGTTGAGGTATAAGTCCTCATAAAAGAGCTTCAAAGCTCACTATGGGACAGTCCCTGACTGTAAAGACTTCACATCTGGTTCAGATTTGTCTTAGAAGCCAAAGGCCACCAATGGATGATGGAGGCCAACTTATTAAATACTGGGCCATACTTACAGATATGCCAGAAATAATACTTAAAACTTGTCAGACTTTAAACCTAGTTACCCATATGCCTGAACCTGACCATTGTGCTTCTTTCTCTGTAGAGCAAAAATGTTCAGAGGTTATTGATCTTGCTTACTCTATTTGGCCAGATTTAAGATGCCCCTGTTAAAAATACGAATGACAGTTGGTTTACTGATGACAATATTTTTCATAGAAAGAATAAGAAAAGCTAGGTATGCTATAGTGCTCACTAGCACTTTGCAATTGCCAAAACCTAAAAATAAACATTAACACTGACTCCAAATATGCCTTCCTGGTACTACCTGCCCATGGAAATATTTGGAAGGAAAGGGGATTGCTGTCAAGCCATAACTCCCCAATCAAATATGGGCCTAAGTTACAAAACCCTCCTTATCGCTATACTAAGGATGGTGTATATCAAATCTGGGATACATATTCGTGGTTCATACCCACACTGATTGGAAGGCTAAGTCAAAAGGCAGTTTTATGCTGGGAACAAAAGAATCATACATATGATACTTGGGCAAATAACACACGATATCTGGGATGGCTATCACTAGAAATGTGTTCCCAAGTAATAGTACTCCAGGCTACTGACTGGTTTGCTACTGATTGGGTAAGGCAACCTGACATTAGATGGCCAGCACCAAACGGAACCCACTGGATATGTGGAACTAACCTGTGGCCCTGACTTTTCCTCCAGGGTGTATAGGTCACTGTACCTTAGGATTTGCCTGGATTCATGGGCACACTATGAAAACCATCACCACTCCAGCTAATCTCCCCAATTTAAAGCAAAGATGGACATGCTCTGTTTTTAAATGGGATGATCACTTAGCAACCATTTTTGCTCCATCTGTGGGACTAGAGGATGTCATGTGGCATGTAGAAGCCCTTAATAAATACACTACAAAGGCACTTAGTGATTCACTAAATAGCATCTCCCTACTTAATACCGAAGTCTCACAAATACACAAGGCAGTCCTACAAAATAGGGTGGCCTTAGATGTCCTGACAGCAGCCCAGGGTGGCACATGTGCAATTATCAAACAGAATGTTGTGTGTACATCCCAGACTAAAACAAAAATGTCACAGGACTAATAAGAGATAGGAGTACCCAGATCAAGGCTCTACAAGATCCTTCTCTCTCTCTTAGTGATTGGTTAAGTTCCTGGTTTGGAGGAGGGCTATGGCCAAATCTCCTTTTCGGGCTTCTCATTCTTATCGCCTTATTAATTTTAATATGTTGCTAGAACTCATACAGCAATTCAGTAATGTGGCAGGAAACAAAGTCAATGTGCAGAAATCAGTGGCTTTCTTATACACTAACAATGAAAATACAGAAAGGGAAATTAGAGAATAGATTCCATTTACTATAGCATCAAGAACCATAAGATACCTGGGAATAAACCTAACCAAAGAGGTAAAGGATCTGTACTCGAGGAACTACAGAACACTCATGAAAGAAACTGAAGAAGACACAAAAAGATGGAAGACCATTCCATGCTCTTGGATCGGAAGAATAAACATTGTTAAAATGTCTATATTGCCTAGAGCGATATATACTTTTAATGCCATTCCGATCAAAATTCCACTGGTATTTTTCAAAGAGCTGGAGCAAATAATCCAAAATTTTTATGGAATCAGAAGAGACCCCAAATCACTAAGGAAATGTTGAAAAACAAAAATAAAGCTGGGGGCATCACGTTACCTGATTTCAAGCTTTACTACAAAGCTGTGATCACCAAAACAGCATGGTACTGGCATAAAAACAGACACATAGACCAGTGGAACAGAGTAGAGAGCCCAGATATGGACTCTCAAGTCTATGGTCAAATAATCTTCGACAAAACAGGAAAAAATATATAGTGGAAAAAAGACAGTCTCTTCAATAAATGGTGCTGGGAAAACTGGACAGCTATATGTAGAAGAATGAAACTCGACCATTCTCTTACACCGTACACAAAGATAAACTCAAAATGGATAAAAGACCTCAATGTGGGACAGGAATCCATCAGAATCCTAGAGGAGAACATAGGCAGTGATCTCTTCGATATCAGCCACAGCAACTTCTTTCAAGATATGTCTCCAAAGGCAAAGGAAACAAAAGTGAAGATGAACTTTTGGGACTTCATCAAAATCCAAAGCTTCTGCACAGCCAAGGAAACAGTCAAGAAAACAAAGAGGCAACCCACGAAATGGGAGAAGATATTTGCAAATCACAGTACAGACAAAAGGTTAATATCCAGGATCTATAATGAACTCCTCAAACTCAACACACACAAAACAAACAATCATATCAAAAAATGGGCAGAAGATATGGACAGACACTTCTCCAATCAAGACATACAAATGGTTATCAAACACATGAATAAATGTTCATCATCAGCCATCAGGGAGATTCAAATTAAAACTACGTTGATGTCGGTGGGAGGAGTCAATATGGTGGAGAAGTAGCAGGCTAAGACTATTTCAGCTAGCAGGAGATCAGCTAGATAGCTTATCTAAAGATTGCAAACACCTGCAAATCCATCGTCAGATTGAAGAGAAGAAGAACAGCAATTCTAGAAAGAGAAAAACAACCACTTTCTGAAAGGTAGGACTGGCGGAACAGTGAATCCAAAGCGACGGGAAGATAGACCCTGGGGGGAGGGGCCGGCTCCTGGCACGCGGCAGAACAACGAAGCACAAAATCAGAACTTTTAAAAGTCTGTTCCGCTGAGGGACATCGCTCCAGAGGCTAAACCGGGGCGAAGCCCATGCAGGGTCAGCGTGGCCTCAGGTCCCGCAGGGTCACAGAAGGATCGGGGGTGTCTGAGTATCGCAGAGCTTGCGGGTATTGAAAAGGAAAGCCGGCTACAGAGACAGAGCCTACAGTAGCCTCACAGCTCGGTGTTACCTTGAACCGGTCGCAGGCTCGGTGAGCTCGGAGCGCGGCCGGAGGTCAAGCAGAAGGGAGTTATTGGACGCTGTTCTCTGAGGGCGCACTGTGGAGTGGGGCCCCGGGCTCTTGGCTCCTCTGAGCCGGAGACCAGGAGGCCGCCATTTGTATTCCTGTCCTCAGGAACTCTACGGAAAGCGCTCAGGGAACAACAGCTCCTGAAAGCAAACCTGAGCAGATTACTCAGCCCGGCCCCTGGTAAGGGTGGTGCAATTCCACCTGGGGCAAAGACACTTGAGAATCACAACAACAGGCCCCTCCCCCAGAAGATCAACAAGAAATCCAGCCTAGACCAAGTTCACCTACCAAGGAGTGCAATTTCAATACCAAGGAGAGCAGCAGAATTCCAGAGGAGGAGAAAGCAAAGCACGGAACTCATGGCTTTCTCCCTGTGATTTTTTAGTCTTGCAGTTAATTTAATTTTTTTCTTTTTCATTTTTTTCTCTTCTTTTGCTAAATTTTTTTTAAACTTTTACCCTTTTCTTTTTAACGTTTTTTAACTAGTTTATCTAATATATATATTTTTTCTTTTTTATACATTTTTATTCATTTTCGTTTTTTTAATTCTTTTTTTTTCTTTTTCTTTCTTTCTTTTTGAACCTTTTTTTATTCCCTTTCTCCCCCCTCACGATTTGCGATCTCTTCTGATTTGGTTAAAGCATATTTTCCTGGGGTTGTTGCCACCCTTTTAGTATTTTACTTGCTCCTTCATATACGCGTAGCTGGACAAAATGACAAGGTGGAAAAATTCACCACAAAAAAAAGAAGAAGAGGCAGTACCGAAGGCTAGGGACCTAATCAATACAGACATTGGTAATATGTCAGATCTAGAGTTCAGAATGACAATTCTCAAGGTTCTAGCCGGGCTTGAAAAAGGCATGGAAGATACTAGAGAAACCCTCTTGATAGATATAAAAGACCTTTCTGGAGAAATAAAAGAACTAAAATCTTTCCAAGTTGAAATAAAAAATGCTATTAATGAGGTGCAATCAAAAATGGAGGCTCTCACTGCTAGGATAAATGAGGCAGAAAAAAGAATTAGTGATATAGAAGACCAAATGACAGAGAATAAGGAAGCTGAGCAAAAGAAGGACAAACAGCTACTGACCACGAGGGGAGAATTCGAGAGATAAGTGACACCATAAGACGAAACAACATTAGAGTAATTGGGATTCCAGAAGAAGAAGAAAGAGAGAGGGGAGCAGAAGGTATACTGGAGAGAATTATTGGGGAGAATTTCCCCAATATGGCAAAGGGAACGAACATCAAAACTAAGGAGGTTCAGAGAACGCCCCTCAAAATCAATAAGAATAGGCTGACACCCCGTCACCTAATAGTAAAATTTACAAGCATTGGTCACAAAGAGAAAATCCTGAAAGCAGCCTGGGAAAAGAAGTCTCTAACATACAATGGTAAAAATATTAGATTGGCAGCTGACTTATCCACAGAGACCTGGCAGGTCAGAAAGAGCTGGCATGATATATTCAGAGCACTAAACGAGAAAAACATGCAGCCAAGAATACTATATCCAGCTAGATTATCATTGAAAATAGAAGGAGAGATAAAAAGCTACCAGGAAAAATAAAATCTGAAAGAATTTGCAAATACCAAACCAGCTCTACAGGAAATATTGAAAGGGTCCTCTAAGCAAAGAGAGAGCCTACAAGTGGTAGATCAGAAAGGAACAGAGACAATATACAGTAACAGTCACCTTACAGGCAATACAATGGCACTAAATTCATATCTCTCAATAGTTACCCTGAATATTAATGGGCTAAATGCCCCAATCAAAAGACACAGGGTATCAGAATGGATAAAGAAACAAAACCCATCTATATGTTGCCTCCAAGAAACTCATTTTAAGCCCGAAGACACCTCCAGATTTAAAGTGAGGGAGTGGAAAAGAATTTACCATGCTAATGGACATCAGAAGAAAGCAGGAGTGGCAATCCTTATATCAGATCAATTAGATTTTAAGCCAAAGACTATAATAAGAGATGAGGAAGGACACTATATCATACTCAAAGGGTCTTTCCAACAGGAAGATCTAACAATTTTAAATATCTATGCCCCCAACGTGGGAGCAGCCAACTATATAAACCAATTAATAACAAAATCAAAGAAACACATCAACAATAATACAATAATAGTAGGGGACTTTAACACTCCCCTCACTGAAAT
The DNA here is from genome assembly GCF_009829155.1 of Mustela erminea. Taxonomy (NCBI): domain Eukaryota; kingdom Metazoa; phylum Chordata; class Mammalia; order Carnivora; family Mustelidae; genus Mustela; species Mustela erminea. The sequence goes on along the minus strand of NC_045635.1, from coordinate 70,276,162 downwards.
GGACAGATCATCCAAGCAAAAGATCAGCAAGGAAATAAAGGCCTTAAACGACACACTGGACCAGATGGACATCACAGATATATTCAGAACATTTCATCCCAAAGCAACAGAATACACATTCTTCTCTAGTGCACATGGAACATTCTCCAGAATAGATCACATCCTCGGTCCTAAATCAGGACTCAACTGGTATCAAAAGATTGGGATCATTCCCTGCATATTTGCAGACCACAATGCTCTAAAGCTAGAACTGAACCACAAAAGGAAGTTTGAAAAGAACCCAAATACATGGAGACTAAACAGCATCCTTCTAAAGAATGAATGGGTCAACTGGGAAATTAAAGAAGAATTGAAAAAAATCATGGAAACAAATGATAATGAAAACACAATGATTCAAAATCTTTGGGACACAACAAAGGCAGTCCTGAGAGGAAAATATATAGCGGTACAAGACTTTCTCAAGAAACAAGAAAGGTCTCAAGTACACAACCTAACCCTACACCTAAAGGAGCTGGAGAAAGAACAAGAAAGAAACCCTAAACCCAGCAGGAGAAGAGAAATCATAAAGATCAGAGCAGAAATCAATGAAATAGAAACAAAAAAGCCAACAGAACAAATCAATGAAACTAGGAGCTGGTTCTTTGAATGAATTAATAAAATTGATAAATTCCTGGCCCGACTTATCAAAAAGAAAAGAGAAAGGACCCAAATAAATAAAATCATGAATGAAAGAGGAGAGATCACAACTAACACCAAAGAAATACAAACTATTATAAGAACATACTATGAGCAACACTACGCCAACAAATTTGACAATCTGGAAGAAATGGATGCATTCCTAGAAACATATAAACTACCACAACTGAACCAGGAAGAAATAGAAAGCCTGAACAGACCCATAACCAGTAAAGAGATTGAAACAGTCATTAAAAATCTCCAAACAAACAAAAGCCCAGGGCCAGATGGCTTCCCGGGGGAATTCTACCAAACCTTTAAAGAAGAACTAATTCCTATTCTCCTGAAACTGTTCCAAAAAATAGAAATGGAAGGAAAGCTTCCAAACTCATTTTATGAGGACAGCATCACCTTGATCCCAAAACCAGACAAGGATCCCATCAAAAAAGAGAGCTATAGACCAATATCCTTGATGAACACAGATCTGAAAATTCTCACCAAAATACTAGCCAATAGGATTCAACAGTACATTAAAAGGATTATTCACCACGACCAAGTGGGATTTATTCCAGGGCTGCAAGGTTGGTTCAACATCTGCAAATCAGTCAATTGGATACAACACATCAATAAAAGAAAGAACAAGAACCATATGATACTCTCAGTAGATGCTGAAAAAGCATTTGACAAAGTACAGCATCCCTTTCTGATCAAAACTCTTCAAAGTGTAGGGATAGATGGCACATACCTCAATATCATCAAAGCCATCTATGAAAAACCCACCGCAAATATCATTCTCAATGGAGAAAAACTGAAAGCTTTTCCGCTAAGGTCAGGAACACGGCAGGGATGTCCATTTTCACCACTACTATTCAACATAGTACTAGAGGTCGTAGCCTCAGCAATCAGACAACAAAAGGAAATTAAAGGCATCCAAATCGGCAAAGAAGAAGTCAAATTATCACTCTTCGCAGATGATATGATACTATATGTGGAAAACCCAAAAGAGTCCACTCCAAAACTTCTAGAACTTATACAGGAATTTAGTAAAGTGTCAGGATATAAAATCAATGCACAGAAATCAGTTGCATTTCTCTACACCAACAACGAGACAGAAGAAAGAGAAATTAAGGAGTCAATCCCTTTTTCAATTGCACCCCAAAACATAAGATACCTAGGAATAAACCTAACCAAAGAGGCACAGAATCTATACTCAGAAAACTATAAAGTACTCATGAAAGAAATTGAGGAAGACACAAAGAAATGGAAAAATGTTCCATGCTCCTGGATTAGAAGAATAAATATTGTGAAAATGTCTATGCTACCTAAAGCAATCTACACATTTAATGCAATTCCTATCAAAGTACCATCCATCTTTTTCAAAGAAATGGAACAAATAATTCTAAAATTTATATGGAACCAGAAAAGACCTCGAATAGCCAAAGGCATATTGAAAAAGAAAGCCAAAGTTGGTGGCATCACAATTCCGGACTTCAAGCTCTATTACAAAGCTGTCATCATCAAGACAGCATGGTACTGGCACAAAAACAGACACATAGATCAATGGAACAGAATAGAGAGCCCAGAAATAGACCCTCAACTCTATGGTCAACTAATCTTCGACAAAGCAGGAAGAATGTCCAATGGAAAAAAGACAGCGTCTTCAATAAATGGCATTGGGACAATTGGACAGCCACATGCAGAAAAATGAAATTGGACCATTTCCTTACACCACACATAATAGACTCAAAATGGATGAAGGACCTCAATGTGCGAAAGGAATCCATCAAAATCCTTGAGGAGAACACAGGCAGCAACCTCTTGAACCTCAGCCGCAGCAACATCCTCCTAGGAACATTGCCAAAGGCAAGGGAAGGAAGGGCAAAAATGAACTATTGGGATTTCATCAAGATCAAAAGCTTATGCACAGCAAAGGAAACAGTTAACAAAATCAAAAGACAACTGACAGAATGGGAGAAGATATTTGCAAATGACATATCAGATAAAGGACTAGTGTCCAAAATGTATAAAGAACTTAGCAAACTCAACACCCAAAGAACAAATAATCCAATCAAGAAATGGACAGAGGACATGAACAGACATTTCTGCAAAGAAGACATCCAGATGGCCAACAGACACATGAAAAAGTGCTCCACATCACTGGGCATCAGGGAAATACAAATCAAAACCACAATGAGATATCACCTCACACCAGTCAGAATGGCTAAAATTAACAAGTCAGGAAATGACAGATGCTGGTGAGGATGCGGAGAAAGGGGAACCCTCCTACACTGTTGGTGGGAATGCAAGCTCGTGCAACCACTCTGGAAAACAGCATGGAGGTTCCTCAAAATGTTGAAAATAGAACTTCCCTATGACCCAGCAATTGCACTACTGGTTATTTACCCTAAAGATACAAACGTAGTGATCCGAAGGGGCACGTGCACCCGAATGTTTATAGCAGCAATGTCCACAATAGCCAAACTATGGAAAGAACCTAGATGTCCATCAACAGATGAATGGATCAAGAAGATGTGGTATATATACACAATGGAATACTATGCAGCCATCAAAAGAAATGAAATCTTGCCATTTGTGACAACATGGATGGAACTGGAGCATATGATGCTTAGTGAAATAAGTCAATTGGAGAAAGACAACTATCATATGATCTCCCTGATATGAGGAGGTGCTGATGCAACATGGGGGTTTAAGTGGGTAGAAGAAGAATCAATGAAACAAGATGGAATTGGGAGGGAGACAAACCATAAGTGACTCTTAATCTCACAAAACAAACTGAGGGTTGCTGGGGGGAGGGAGGTTGGAAGAAGGGGGGTGGGTTATGGACATTGCGGAGGGTATGTGCTTTGGTGAGTGCTGTGAAGTGTGTAAACCTGGCAATTCACAGACCTGTACCACTGGGGATAAAAATATATGATTATAAAAAATAAAAAATTAAAAAAAAAAACTACGTTGAGATATCACCTTAAACCAGTTAGAATGGCCAAAATTGGCAAGACAGCATGTGTTGGAGAGGATGTGGAGAAAGGGGAACCCTCCTATACTCTTGGTGGGAATGCAAGTTGGTGCAGCATCTTTGGAGAACAGTGTGGAGATTCCTCAAGAAATTAAAATTAGAACTTCCCTATGTCCCTGCCATACTCCTGGGTATTTACCACAAAGATACAGATGTAGTGAAAAGAAGGGCCATCTGTACCCCAATGTTTATAGCAGCAATGGCCATGGACACCAAACTGTGGAAAGAAACAAGATGCCCTTCAACAGATGAATGGATAAGGAAGATGTGGTCCATATACACTATGGAGTACTATGCCTCCATCAGAAAGGATGAATACCCAACTTTTGTAGCAACATGGGCAGGACTGGAAGTGATTATGCTGAGTGAAATAAGTCAAGCAGAGAGTCAATTATTATATGGTTTCACTTATTTGTGGAGCATAACAAAAAGCATGGAGGACATGGGGAGTTAGAGAGAAGGGGGTTGGGGTAAATTGGAAGGGGAGGTGAATCATGAGAGACTATGGACTCTGAAAAACAATCTGAGGGGTTTGAAGTGGCAGGGCGGTGGGAGGTAGGGGTACCAGGTGGTGGGTATTATAGAAGACACAGATTGCTCAGAGCACTGGGTGTGGTGAAAAAATAATGATACTGTTATGCTGAAAATAAATAAATGAAAAAATAAATACATAAATAAAAATTTAAAAAAAAAAAACCGCTTCAAAGTATAGGGATAGAGGGAACATTCCTGAACCTCATCAAATCTATCTATGAAAGACCCACAGCAAATATCATCCTCAATGGGAAAAAGCTTGCAGCCTTCCTGCTGAGATCACGAACAAGACAAGGATGCCCACTTTCACCACTCTTGTTCAACATAGTATTAGAAGTCCTAGCAACAGCAATCAGACAACAAAGAGAAATAAAAGGTGTCCAAATTGGCAATGAAGAAGTCAAACTCTCTCTCTCTTTGCAGATGACATGATTCTTTATCTGGAAAACCCAAAAGACTCTACCCCCAAACTACTAGAACTCATACAGCAATTCAGCAACGTGTCAGGATACCTAGTCAATGTGCAGAAATCAGTGGCTTTCTTATACATTAACAATGAAAATACAGAAAGGGAACTTAGAGAATCGATTCCATTTACTATAGCACCAAGAAGCATAAGATACTTGGGAATAAACCTAAGAAAAGAGGTAAAGGATCTGTACTTGAGGAACTACAGAACACTCATGAAAGAAATTGAAGACACAAAAGATGGAAGACCATTCCATGCTCTTGGATCGGAAGAATAAACATTGTTAAAATGTCTATTCTGCCTAGAGCAATCTATACTTTTAATGCCATTCCAATCAAAATTCCACCAGTATTCTTCAAAGAGCTGGAGCAAATAATCCTAAAATTTGTATGGAATCAGAAGAGACCCCGAATCGCTAAGGAAATGTTGAAAAACAAAAATAAAGCTGGGGGCATCACGTTACCTGATTTCAAGCTTTATTACAAAGCTGTGATCACCAGGACAGCATGGTACTGGCATAAAAACAGACACATAGACCAGTGGAACAGAGTAGAGAGCCCAGATATGGACTCTCAAGTCTATGGTCAAATAATCTTCGACAAAACAGGAAAAAATATACAGTGGAAAAAAGACAGTCTCTTCAGTAAATGGTGCTGGGAAAACTGGGCAGCTATAAGTAGAAGAATGAAACTCGACCATTTTCTTACACCGTACACAAAGATAACCTCAAAATGGATAAAAGACCTCAACGTGAGACAGGAATCCATCAGAATCCTAGAGTTGAACATAGGCAGTAATCTCTTCGATATCAGCCACAGCAACTTCTTTCAAGATATGTCTCCAAAGGCAAAGGAAACAAAAGCGAAAATAAACTTTTGGGACTTCATCAAAATCAAAACATTCATGGTTTGTCTCCCTCCCAATCCCATCTTGTTTCATTTATTCTTCTCCTACCCACTTAAGCCCCCATGTTGCATCTGACTCTTAATCTCACAAAACAAACTGAGGGTTGCTGGGGGGAGGGGGTTTGGGAGAAGGGGGTGGGATTATGGACATTGGGGAGGGTATGTGCTTTGGTGAGTGCTGTGAAGTGTGTAAACCTGGTGATTCACAGACCTGTACCCCTGGGGATAAAAACATATGTTTATAAAAAAAATCATAACATTCTGCACAACAAAGGAAACAGTCAAGAAAACAAAGAGGCAACCCACGGAATGGGAGAAGATATTTGCAAATGACAGTACAGACAAAAGTTTAATATCCTGGATCTATAATGAACTCCTCAAACTGAACACACATGAAACAGGCAAACATATCAAAAAATGGGAAGAAGATATGGACAGACACTTCTCCAATGAAGACATACAAATGGCTATCAGACACATGAAAAAATGTTCATCATCACTAGCCCTCAGGGAGATTCAAATTAAAACCACATTGAGATATCATCTTACACCAGTTAGAATGGCCAAAATTAATAAAACAGGAAACAACATGTGTTGGAGAGGATGTGGAGAAAGGGGAACCCTCCTATACTCTTGGTGGGAATGCACGTTGGTGCAGCCTCTTTGGAGAGCAGTGTGGAGATTCCTTAAGAAATTAAAAATAGAACTTCCCTATGACCCTGCAATTGCACTCCTGGGTATTTACCCCAAAGATACAGTTGTAGTGAAAAGAAGGGCCATCTTTACCACAATGTTTATAGCAGCAATGGCCACAGTCACCAAACTATGGAAAGAACCAAGATGCCCTTCAATGGACGAATGGATAAGGAAGATGTGGTCTATATACACTATGGAGTATTATGCCTCCATCAGAAAGGATGAATACCCAACTTTTGTAGCAACATGGACAGGACTGGAAGAGATTATGCTGAGTGAAATAAGTCAAGCAGAGAGAGTCAATTATCATATGGTTTCACTTATTTGTGGAGCATAACAAATATCCTGGAGGACAAGGGGTGTTAGAGAGGAGAAGGGAGTTGGGGTAAATTGGAAGGGGAGGTGAATCATGAGAGACTATGGACTCTGAAAACAATCTGAAGGGTTTGATGTGGCAGGGGGGTGGGATGTTGGGGTACCAGGTGGTGGGTATTATAGAGGGTACAGATTGCATGGAGCACTGGGTCTGGTGAAAAAATAATGAATACTGTTTTTCTGAAAATCAATTAATTAATTAAAAAAAAGAAATTAAAATAAATAAATAAAAGGTATATTCTTTGGTTTCTTTTTCTGCTCCTTAAGTATTGGGACAATAATTAGCAATGCAAGAGATTTCAGTATGCTGGTTTTGTATCCTGATAATTTATTGAATTACTGTATCAGTTCTAGCAATTTTGGGGTGGAGTCTTTCAAGTTGTTTATATGGAGTGTCATATCATTTGCAAATAGTGAAAGTAGATTATTTTTTTCTTGCCTAATTGGATGCCTTTTATTACTTTGTGTTGTCTGATTGCTGAGACTAGGACTTCCAGTACTATGTTAAATTACAGTGGTGAGAGTGTACATTTTCCCTGTCTTGTTCCTGACCATAGAAGAAAGGGTCTCAGTTTATCCCCATTAAGGATGGTCTTTGTTTTGAGTTTTTCATATATGGCCTTTATTATGTTGAAGTATGTTCCCTCTAAACCTACTTTGTTGAGAATTTTTATCATGAATGGATGTTATACATTGTCAACTACTTTTTCTTCATCTATTGAGAAGTTCATACATTTCTTAACCTTTCTTTTATTAATGTATTGCAACAAGTTGATTGATTTGCAGATATTGAACTGCCCTGGCATCTCAGGAAAAAATCCCACTTGATCATGATGAATGATTCTATTAGCATACTGTTGGGTTCAGTTTGTTAGTATTTTTTTGAGAAATTTTACAACCATGTTCAGAAGGGATATTGGCCTATACTTATCTTTTTCAGTGGGGTCTTTGTCTGGGTTAGGAATCAGGATAATGCTGGTTTCAGAGAAAAGTTTGGAAATTTTCCTTCCATTTCAATTTGTTGGAATAGTTTGAGAAAAGTAAATATAAATTCTTATTTAAATATTTGGTAAAATTCTTCTGTGAAACCCTGTGGCCCTAAACATTTGTTTTGTTTTGTTTTTGGGGGGGAGATTTCTGATTACTGATTCAATTTCTTTGCTGATATCAGTCTGTTTAAGTTTTGTATTTCCTTCTGTTTCAGTTTTGATATTTACATGTTTTTAGAAATTTATCCTTTTCTTCCACATTGTCAGATTTGGTGGCATATAATTTTCATAATATGTCTTTACTTGTTTCTATTTCCATCATGTTTGTTGTGATCTCTGTTCTCTCATTTATGACTTTATTTATTTAGATCTTCTCTATCTATTTTTCACAAGTATGCTTAGGAGACTATCAAATTTCTTAATTCTTTCAAAGAAGAAACAACAGCAATAGATCGGCAGAACAGATCAATGAAACTAAGACCTGGTTCTTTGAAAATTAATGAAATCAGTAAACCCCTAGCTAGACTTGCAAAAGTTCTCAAAAAATTTTAGAAAATCAAATCCAACAGTACATTAAAAAATTGTTCATCATGATCAAGTGGAACTTATTTTTTAAATATTTTATTTATTTATTTGGCAGAGATAGATCACAAGCAGGGGAGGAGCAGACAGAAGGAGAGGGAGAAACATTCTCCCCGCTGAACAGGAAGCTGGATGCAGGGCTCAATCCCAGGACCCTGAGTCAAAGGCAGATGTTTAGCCAATTTAGCCATCTAGGTGCCCCACAAGTAGGATTTATTGGTTCTGCTCTCTTTTCTCCCAATCATTATTTTATTTATTTGGGTCCATTCTATTTTCTTTCTAATAATTCTGGCTAAGGGCTTATCAATTTTATTAATTCTTTCAAACAAACAAACAAACAACTGGTAAAATGGATTAATTAATCTAGGAGCTGTTTCTTTAAATATTAATAAAATGAATAAACCCTTAGGCAAACTTTCAAAAATCCTTAGCAAACTACTATAAAATTGAATCCAATGTACATAAAAGCATTATTTAGCATAATCAAGTAGGATTTTTTTTCCCTCTGGGGCTGCAGGGGTTGGTTCAATATTCACAAATCAATCAACATGGTATACCACAACAAAAGAAAAGATAAGAGCCATATGATTCTCTCAATAGATATAGAAAATAATATCATTTGACAAAATACAGCATCGATTCTTGAAAAAAAAAAAAACCTTCCAACAAAGTAGGGATAGAGGGAACATAACCTGACATCATAAAGCCATATATGAGAGATCCACAACTGAGATGATTCTCAGTGGGGAAAAACTGAGAGCTTTAACTCTATGGTCTGGCACAAGGCAGAAATATTTACTGTCTGCACTACTGTTTAACATAGTACTGAAAGTCTTAGTCTCAGCAATAAGAAAACAAAACAAAGCAAAAAATAAGTAAAAGTCATCTAAATGGGCAAGGAAGAAGCCAAACTTTTACTATTTGCAGACATGATACTCTATGTAGAAGATCCAAAAGACTGCATCAAGAAATTGTTAGAACTCACACATAAATTCAGCAAAGTTGTAGGATACAAAATCAAGATACAGAAATTGGTTGCATTTCTATATACCAAAAATGAAGCAGCAGAAAAATAAATCAAGGAATCAATCCCATTTATAATTGCACCAAATCTATAAGATATCTAGGAATAAACCTCATCAAAGAGGTGAAGGATCTGTACTCTGAAAACTGTAGAACACTTATGAAGGAAATAGAGGATGACACAAAGAAATGAGGAAAAATTCCATACTCATGGATTGGACAAACAAAGATTTTTAAAATGTCTATAGCACCCAAAGCATTGTACATATTTAGTGTAACCCCTATCAAAATACTAAGTGCATTTTTCACAGACCTAGAAGAAACAGTCCTAAAACTTGTATGGAAGCACGAAAGACCCTGAGTAGCCAAAGCAATCCTGAAAAAGTAAAACACAGCTGGAGGCATCACAGTTCTGGACTTCAAACTCTATTACAAAACTGTATTCATCATGATAGTATAGTACTAACACAAAAACAGACACATAGATCCAGCGAACAGAATAGTGAAACTGGAAATGGACCCTTAACTCTATGTCAACTAATCTATCTGTGGATGAATAGATAAAGAAGATGTGACATATATGTATCAATATTATTCAGCCATTAAAAAAATGAGATGCTGCCATTTGCAATGATGTGGATGGAACTACAGGGTATTGTGCTAAGCAAAATAAGTCAGAGAAATATAATTATCATATGATCTCACTAATACGTGGAATTTAAGAAACAAGGCAGAGGATCATAAAGGGTGAGAGGAAAAAAAATGAAACAAGATGAAACCAAAGAGGGAGACAAACCATAGGAGACTCCCAGGGTTACTGGGAGAGGAGTAGGGGATGGGGTACCTGGATAATGGACATTGAGGAGGATATGTGTTGTAATGAGCACTGGATATTATATAAGAATGATGAATCACCGACCTGTGTCCCTGAAACAAATAATACATTATATGTTAATTAATCGAATTAAAAAAAAAAAGAACAGAGAACCCAGAAATGGGCCCACAATTATATGATCAATAAACCTTCCACAAAGCAGGAAAGAATATCCAATGGAAGAAAGGCAGTCTCATCAACAAATGATGTTGGGAAAACTGGACAGCAACATGCATAAAAATGAAACTTGACAACTTTCTTTCACTATACACAAAAATAAATTTTAAATGGATGAAAGATCAAATTATGGAAAGTGCTGAAATTTACACTGACTGTTTAATGGATAAAGAAGTAGCATAATAGAAGAGTTAAGATGGTGGTATAGTAGAGGGACCCTGAACTTGCCTCATCCTTCAAATATAGCTAGATCAACATTCAAGTATTTCGAACAACTGGGAAAATGATCTGAGGATTGAGGAAATAATCTGCATAACTGGAGGGAGAGAATGTGGCCAATGTGAGGTTGTGAGCCCTGAATTGGAGGTGAGGAAAGTCATGTGGCCATGAAGGGAAGGGAATCCTTTTTGTGAAGCAAAGTCAAGAACAAGAATAAAGTGGGAAAGAGTCCAGGAGGGTAGGGACAATACAGTTAGCTGTGGTTAGGGGATCCCCTGAGTCACACAGGTAGAGATTACTCCCCTTCCTGGACGGCATTTGAAAAAGTGTATTTTGTTCCTCCAAAGACAAAAGTCCAGCTGAGAGCAATTGAGCAGTGTTCAACAGCAGAGTCAGGGGTGTGCGCAGAGGTAAGAAAACCTCTTAACATCTTTTCTTCAATGTGAGCCACAAAAAGCGTTAACCTCTCTGTGTGCGTCACTGTGACAGCTTTTCTGGGACAGAATAGGGTAGGGGACTGAATCACAGGCAGACGGTCAATAACCTATTTCCAGCTTTTCACTGAGCTTAACAATAAACTCTATCCTCTGTATACGCACTGTGTGACTGTTTTTTTTTGGGGGGGGTGGGTGGGACAGTTCTCGGCATGCACCAGCATCTCCTCCAGGATACGGGAGTGGATCCCCAACTTGCCAGACCATTTAAAACTTGGTGTTTGCAATCCCAGCCATCTGCCAGAGATAAAATTAAGGAGATCTGTGGGTCTGGATATGCCAACTGCCGGGACACAGAAAGGTTAAGGGGAGGGGACTGACAAAACCTTTGAACACAGGTGGTTGTTCACCTTTTTTTTTTTTTTAGTAGTTTCAATTTTTTTATTTTTATGTTGATGATGATGATAATCAGTTAGCCACCATATAGTACATTGGTTGCTCACACTTTTTTAATAGGACCCCCTGAACAATGGTGGCTGGGAGTTCTGCTCCCTAGGGACAAGAGGGTAGGGTGATGCCATATTCTTCCTCCTCCAACACCCCTTTCTGTCCCCCGACCCACCCAACAGCAGTGTTGGAATTCAGAGAGAAACCCAGCGCCTCCAGTGGAGGCTGGCATCCACTACACTAAACCCCATCCCCCTTGCACCTGGTTCAAGCATCTTTTCAGGGGCAAGTCAGCTTCTGAACCAGCCAAGCAGGACTCTCCCTCAGAAAAACAAACCCCCACATGCACCAAATCTACCGATTAAAGAAAGCTCTAAAATAACAGCTTCCTGTGGAAATAGGACAGGCTTGTTTCATTTTGTTGTTGTTGTTGTTCTCTCTTCTTGATATTTAAAAATATTTTAATTAAAAAAATTTTCTATTTCTAATATTTATTCATTATCTTTTATTATATATAATAAACATTATATATAAAATATAAGGATAATATATAAATATATAATAATATATTAGACTATATATTATTTTCTCTTTTTTATCAGGCGTATAGTGTTTTTTTCATATGTTGTTTTGTTTGTTACCTTCTCTTATTTTTCAGATGAGGGTACTTAGTTTTTTTTTCTCTTCGTTCCTTACTCTTTTTTTTTTTTTGTCTTTCTTATTTTTTTAGACTCGGGCTTATAGTTTATTGTTTGTCTGTCTGTTTCTTCACATTTTGGTTCCTTTTTCTTTTCTCTTGTTTTGGATCAGACTTTTTGGTTTTTGTTTGTTTGTGTTTCTTTTAATTTTTTCTTCTTTCCTCATGGCTTTATCTTGACAAACAAATCGAAGTGCATGTACTTAAAGGTACAAACACTCCCTACTACAAGCAAGAATGAACTCTGTAGAAGAAAGAATAGTGGGAAAGAACAGCCAAAACACAACAACAGAGTGTACACAGCATACACCAGAAACACTTCCTGAAGTTGTTGTTGTTGTTGTCACAGCTGGGTTTTTCTTTTCTTTCTTTCTTTCTTTCTTTTTCTTTCCTCCTTCCTTTTCTGGGCAAAATGACTAGACAGAAAAATTCACCCCAAAAGGACAGGAGGTAATACCACCAGGAATTTTTAAAAAATAAATAAATGAGCAATATAGATATAAGTAAAATGTCTGAACTAGAGTTTAGATCAAGAATTATAAAGATACTAACTCAGTTTGAAAAAAGCATAGAAGAAACTGGAGAATGCCTTACAGTAGAAATAAATCCATAGTTATATGGTCAATTAATCTAGCAAAGGAAACAAGATTATAGAATGATAAAAAGAAAGTCTTTTCATCAAACAGTGTTTGGAAAACTTAACAACCACATATAAAAGAATTAGAGTGCACTACTTTCTAACACCATACACAGAAATAAATTCAAAATGGATTAAAGACCTAAATGTGACACCTGAAACTATAAAAATCCTAAAAGAGAGCACTGGCAATAATTTCTCTGACAATAACCAAAGCAACATTTTTTCTAAATATAGATCTCCTAAGGAAAGGGAAACAAAAGCAAAATTGAATTATTATAACTATATCAAAATAAAAAGTTTTGTACAGCAAACCATCAACAAAACAAAAAGAAAACTTACTTAATGGTAGAAGGTATGTGCAAATGATATATCCTACAAGGGGTTAGTCTCCATAATATATAAAGAACTCATACAACTCAAGACCAAAAAAAAAAAAACTAAACAATCTGATTAAAAAGGGAAAAGGTCCTGAATAGACATTTTTCCAAAGAAGACATACAGATGACTAACTGACACATGAAAAGTTTATCCACGTCAGTCATTGTCATCAGGGAAATGCAAATCAAAACCACAATGAGATAGCACCTCACATGAATTAGAATGGCTAAGGTCAAAATTATAATACTAAGTGTTGATGAAAATGTGGAGAAAAAATAACCCTTGTGTATTCTTGGTGGGAATGTAAATTGGTATAGCTGTTGTGGAAAATACTATGGAGATTCCTCAAAAAATTTTAAAAAATAAAAATACCATATGATCCAATAATGCCACTATTGGGTATTTATGTCCCAAATACAAAAACTTAATGCAAAAACATATATACAACCCCAAGTTTATTGTAGCATTATTTACAATAGTTAAGATATAGAAGCAACCTAAGTGTTCATCCACAGTTGAAAAGATAAAGAAGAAATAGTATAGAGCCCAGCTTCATGACGGCTCTAAGTACTCCATGGACCTCAGGCACCCAGCATGTGCCAGCCCTATTGCCATGATGCCCAAGAGAAAGTTCAGCTCCACTGAAGGGGTGGTGAAGAAGGAGCCCAAGAGGAGATTGGTGAAGTTGTTAGTCAAATGTGCTCCTGCAAAAGTGGAAACAAAGAAGTCAGAGAATGTGGCAGGAAGGAATAAATCTTCAGGCAACAAAGAAAGTGGAAACAAAGGGGGATGGGGGACCAGAGGGAAAACAGGCTGAAGTGGCTAACCACTTTACTTGCAGGAAAAGGAGAAACTGAAGGGGAGGAGATTATAGCCTCTAATGAAGCAGGAGAGAAAGAAGGCAAGTCTGATGAATATCATATACTATGTCTCATCAGTGGTCTTTGTCTTCTCTCTTGTACAATCCAGAGGAATATTTTTATCAACTGTTTTGTAAATGCAAGTTTCTTATTAGCTCTAGAAAAATTTTTGAGAAGGAGAGAATCCACCTTTATGCCTTATTTTAGGTATTTTTTTTGAATATTTTATTTCACTTTTTAAAAAATTTCTTTTCAGTGTAACAGTATTCATTGTTTTTGCACCACACCCAGTGCTCAATGCAATCCATGTCCTCTCTAATACCCACCACCTGGTTCCCCCAACCTCCCCCCCACCCCTTCAAAACCCTCAGATTGTTTTTCAGTCCATAGTCTCTCATGGTTTACCTCCCCTTCCAATTTCCCTCAACTCCCTTCTCCTCTCCATCTTCCCTTCTCCTCCATGCTATTTGTTATGCTCCACAAATAAGTGAAACCATATGATAATTGACTTTCTCTGCTTGACTTATTTCACTCAGCATAATCTCTTCCAGTCCCATCCATGTTGCTACAAAAGTTGGGTATTCATCCCTTCTGATGGAGGCATAATACTCCATAGTGTATATGGACCACATCTTCCTTATCCATTGGTCCATTGAAGGGCATCTTGGTTCTTTCCACAGTTTGGCGACCATGACCATTGCTGCTATAAACTTTGGGGTACAGATGGCCCTTCTTTTCACTACATAGGTATAATTTTTTAAGAGGTGAAATAACTTTCTGGTTGTTTATTTTTTGTTGCAACCAGAAAATAATGGTATATTGGATATGGGAGGCTTTGATTGTCTTGAGTGTCAGCTTAACATTTCACAGATGAGTTAGTATTTATATCCTGTAATACAAATCATATTAAATGGCAATTTGAAGTCGGTTGTGCATTTAATATATCTTGAACATTTTAAATTACTTCTGTTCTCATGTTATTTTGGTGGAATTGTTTTACTCCTTGATCTTTACTTTCCCTGGCTGAAATTTGTACACTATGTAACATCTTGGTCATGGTGATCCAGTTTTCCTAGTAACTTTATTAATGTGGTGTACAAGATTGAAAATTTGAGTATATACTCTATATTATATTAATTATTAATTAATTGGACTCAACAACATAAGAGTGTATCAACATTTGAAGATATTTTTTAGTTGATATATTGTTAATGAAAATTTGTCTCCAAATTTTAAGGCAGAAGTTTACTAGAATGACTTTACAACTGATTTTTTTTTATATTTTCAGCTAATATGTTAAGAATTGTGTACAAATTGAAATTTTTGTATTAGTCCTCAAAACAACCAATAAATACTCAATAATGAAAAAAAAGAAGTCGCATGTATACCCAGTGAAATATTAATGACCCATAAAGAATGAAATCTTGTCATTTGCAACAACATGGGTAGGTCTAGAGAATATTATGCTAAGTAAAATATGTCAAATGCCATATGATTTTACTCATAAGTGGATTTTAAAAAAACACAACAAATGAATAAACAATAAAAGCAGAATTGGAGGCCCATGGGTGGCTCAATGAGCACCCAACTCTTGGTTTCAGCTCAGGTGATGACCTTGTGGGTGTGGGATCAGGCCTCAGGTTGGTCTCTGTACTCAGCACAGAACCTGATTCAGATTTTCCCCTCCCTCTCACTTTCCCTTTCTTTCTCTTTCTTTCAAATAAACACATAAATACATAAACAAACAAACAAAAATATTTTTTAAAAAAACAGAGTCAGATTTATAAATATGGACAATAAACTGACAGATGTCAGAGGAGAAGGGGTGGAGGTAGGGCAAAAGGGGCAAAGGGAAGTGGTAGATACAAGGTTCCAGTTATGGAATGAATAAGTCATGGGAGTAAAAGTCCCAACATAATTAATATGGTCAATGGTACTGTAATAGTGATGTATCCATACAGATGATAGCTACATTTGTAATGAACATACTATAATGTATAAACTTGTTGAATCCTTATGTTGTATACCCAAAACTAATGTAACATTGTGTGTCAGCTATACTAAATAATAATCATTTAAAAAGCAGAAAAGAGAACATAGAAATAAACTCTCATATATATGTGGCCAAATAATTGTCATCAAGACAGACAAGACAATTCCATTGGTGAAAAGACACTTTTTTTTTCAACAAAAGGTGCTAGGAAAACTGGATACACACATGCAAAATAATAAGGTTGTACCCATGACCTCACCATATACAAAAGTTAACTCAAATTAATTAAAGGCATATACATAAGAAAAAATTTGTAAAACTCTTAAAAGAAAATGTATGGGGAAAGCTTTGTAAGAATGGACTTGGCAATGATTTCTTAAATGTGGAAACCAAAATCATAGGCAACAAAAGAAAAAGAGATAAATTGTACTTCATCAAAATGAAATACTATGTGCATCAAAGAACACTATCATGAGAGTAGGAGAAAATGTTTTCAAATTGTTTTGATAAGGGTTAATATTTAGAATGTATTTTATAGTATTTAAGGTATGGGAACAACCTTAAACATTGATGGATAAATAGATAAAGAAGACGTCTCTCTCTCTCTCTCTCTCTCTCTCTCTCTCTCACACACACACACACACACACACACACACAAACACACACACACACACACTGCAATATTACTCTGCAGTAGAAAGAATGCAGTCTGGCTATTTGCAACAGCATGGATGGACCTTGAGGGTATTATGCTACCTGACATAAATCATGCTAAGAAAGACAGATATCATAAAACATTACTTACATGTGCAACTTAAAACAATAAATAAATTAAAAGTGGAATCATGTCTATAAATACAGAGAACAAATTGATGGATGCAGATATAATGGTGGTATGGGATGGGCAAAAACTGGAGATACAGATTTCTGGTTATGGAATAAATAAACCATGAGAATAAAAGGTGCAAAATAAGGAATATGGTCATTGAGATTGTTATAGCATTTGTATGGTGACAGATGGTAACTGCACTTTTGGTGAGCATAGCATAATGTATAAACTTGTTGAATCACTATTATGTACACCAGACACTAATACAATAATGTTTGTCAACTATGGTAAAAAAAATTAAATAAAACACATATCATCAACAAAAGATAAGAATATTCCTCCAATGATTCAGCTCAAAGACCTGGAATTTTGTTATCTGTGTGATAGAAAAAAAAATTCAAATGACATTTTTGAGGAACCAAACAAGCTACAAGAAAACAAAGAAAAACAATTCAGCACAATCCGGGAAACATAACAAGACCAAATTGTTAAGTTTTATAAACATGGAAATCATTAAAAAACAAAATCCAAAACTGAAGAGTTCGTTAAATGAAAAAGTGCAACAGATAAAAGCTACAGCCAAGTACTGCAACTGAAACAATAAGTTATGCAAAGTACAAAAACTTTTACACAACTCAGAAGAATAACAAAAAAATAATGAATAAGAGAAAGAAAGGCTATCATCAATGACATTCATAAAAACAAACATATATTAGAATAATTGAAGTTCCAAAACTAGGAGAGAGGAAGAAATGAGCACAAAGTTTATTTAAGGGAATAATACCTGAGAACATCCCAGCAGTGGGGGGGAAAGACTTCAACATCCAAATTCATGAAGCTGAAAGATCACCTCATCCTTTCAATGGAAATGTATCTTCTATAAGATACATTACAACAAATTGTTGAAAATTGAATACAAAGAAAAAAGACTAATCTATAGAAAGCCCCATTAGGCTCAATAATTTTCTCTGCAAAAACTACACAGAACAAGAGAGAGAGAGGAGTTCCACATCCAAAATATTAAAGAACAGGGCACCTGGGTGACTCAGTGGGTTAAGCCTCTGCCTTTGGCTAGGGTCATGATCTCAGGGTCCTGGGATCAAGCCCCACATTGGGCTCTCTGCTCAGCGAGGAGTTTGCTTACCCCACCCCCTCTGCCTGCCTCTCTGCCTACTTGTGATCTCTCTCGCTCTCTCTGTCAAATAAATAAATAAATAAATAAATAAATAATCTTTTTTAAAAAATTAAAGAAAAAGTGTGCCAGACAAGGAACTCTATATGCAAAAACTAACTTTCAGATATGGAGGAGAAATAAATACTTTACCAGAAAAACAAAAACTTTGCTAATTCATCACTATTAGAACTGCAATGCAAACAAACAAACAAACAAAAAACAAAAGACAAAAACAAAAGAAAAACTCATATTAGATCTTTTTTTCTTTTTCTTTCAGTGTTTCAAGATTCATTGTTTATGCACCACAGCCAATGCTCCATGCAATATGTGCCCTCCTTAATATGCACCACCAGGCTCACCAATTTCCCCAACCCCCTCCCCTCCAAAACCCTCAGGTTGTTTCTCAGAGTCCACAGTCTTTCATGGTTTGTCTCCCCCTCTGATTTCCCCCAACTCACTTCTTCTCTCCATCTCCCCATGTCCTCTGTGTTATTCCTTATGATCCACAAGTAAGTGAAATCATATAATTGACTTTGTCTGCTTGACTGATTTCACTAACATAATCTCCTTCAGTCCCATCCATGTTGATGCAAAAGTTGGGTATTCATCCTTTCTGATGGAGGCATAATATTCCACTATATATATGGACCACATCTTCTTTTTCCATTCGTCTGTTGAAGTGCATCTTGGCTCTTTCCACAGTTTGGTGATTGTGGCCATTGCTGCTATGAACATTGTGGTACAGATGGCCCTTCTTTTCACTACATCTGTATCTTTGGGGTAAATACCCAGTAGTGCAATTGCAGGGTCATAGGGAAGGTCTATTTTTAATTTCTTAAGGAATCTCCACACTGTATTCCAAAGAAGTGGCTGCACCAACTTGCATTCCCACCAACAGTTTAAGAAGGTTCCCCTTTCTCCACATCCTCTCCAACACTTGTTGTTTCCTGTCTTTTTAATCTTGGACATTTCTAATAGGGGTAAGTTGTTATCTCAATGTGATTTTGATTTGAGTTTCCCTGATGGCTAATGATGATGAACATTTTTTCATGTGTCTGTTAGCCATTTGTATGTCTTCTTTGGAGAAATGTTTGTTCGTGTCTTCTGCCCATTTTTTTGTCATGATTATTTTTTTTTGGGTGTTGAGCTTGAGGAGTTCTTTATAGATTTTAAAAATTTATTTATTTAAATACAATTTAGCTAACATAAAGCATATTATTAGTTTCTGGGGTTGAATTTAGTGCTCATTAGTTGCATATAATGCCCAGTGCTTATTAGATCAAGTGCCCTCCTTAATGCCCATCTCCCAGTTATCTAATATACCACCCACCTCTCCTCCAGCAACCCTTAGTTTGTTTCCTATAGTTCAGAGTCTCATATGGTTTGCCTCCCTTTCTGTTTTCATCTTATTTTATTTTTTTCTTTTCCTTCCCCTGTGTTCACCTGCTTTGTTTCTTGAATTCCAAATCTGAGTGAAGTCATATGGTATTTGTCTTTCTCTGACTTATTTTGCTTAGCATAATACCATTTAGTTTCAATCACATCATTGTAAATGACAAGAGTTCATTCTTCTTGATGGTTAAATAATAGTCCATTGTATATATATATATATATATATATATATATATATATATATATATATATACACATCTTCTTTATTCATGGACTGTTGATGAACATCTGGGCTCTTTCCATATTTTGGCTATTGTGAACATTGCTATTATAAACGTTGGAATTCAGGTGCTCCTCCATATCACTATTTTTGTATACTTTGGATCAATACCTAGTAGTGCAATTGCTGGGTCAAAGGGTAGTTCTAATTTTAACATTGCGAGAAACCTCCATACTGTTAAACAGAGTGGCTACACCAGTTTGCATTCCCACCAACAGTGTAAGAGTGTTCCCCTTTTGCTGCATCCTTGCCAACATATGTTGTTTCCTGAGTTGTTAATTTTAGTCATTCTGACCAGTGTGAATTGGTGTCTCAGTGTGGTTTTGATTTGTATTTCTTTCATGCTGAGGGATATTGAGCACTTTTTCATGTCTCTGTTAGCCATTTTATGTCTTCATTAGAGAAATATCTGTTCATGTCTTCTGCCCATTTTTTGAATGGATTTTTTTTTGTTCTGTTTTTTGAGTGTTGAGTTTGATTAAGTTCTTTTTTAATATCTTCCATTCCACAGTTTGACTTTTAGTTTTGTTGATGGTCTTCTTTGCTGTGCAAAAGCATTTTTCCTGATGAAGCCCGATTAGTTCATATTTACTTTTGTCTTCCTTGCCTCTGGAGACATGTCTAGGAAGAAGTTAATGCAGCTGAGGACAAAGATGTTCCTGCCTATGTTCTCCTCTAGGCTTTTGATAGATTTCTGTCTCACATTTAGGTCTTTCATTCTTTTTTTTTTCTGTGATTTGTGAATTCTTTATTTTGGCTAATATTGACTGCCTTCATTACTACCACAGATTTATTATAGCTCAGGAGAATTATTCACTAGATATTCTGTTGTCATTAAACACCAAAAATCAGGAGGAGATTGGAGGGCTTTTCGAAAGGGGTAAGAAGAAGGGGGAAAGAAACTCAAGTGAGAACACAAGGTCCTGCCCAGCCTAGTTGTCAGGAAATGAGTCACCACATCAGATCTAACTGAAATGCCAGCCTCTCCAAAAAGGCTTTCATGAAAAAGCGGTGTTAACAATTATTCACCAGACAAAACAAAAGGTCAATGAATGTTTCTAGAAAAGATCTCAGCATGAAAGACCCAACTAAGGAAATGTTATACATAGCACCATGACAGAGCTGGGATCAATTCATCAATTAAGATTCTACTGTGGACACAGAAATCTCTAGGCGCTAGCTCTCACTCACAGATGTACGTGATGTTTTATGGCATAAAGATGTTGTAGACAGTTCTCACGTAGATGTCATCGGGAGGAGGCTTCTTCTTGCTGCCAGGTTCCAGAAATTTCTTAATTGTAGGGATATTACTTATTTTCACTGTGAACTCCTGGAGATGAGGAAATGCAGACAGGATATTGGGGATTTTCTCTTCTAGAGCCAAAATGGTTTGTAGTAGAATCACATCTGCAAGGCTCAGCTGGTTACCAACGAGAAACCTCTGACCATGATCTCTTAAAACCTTTTCAAACACAGGAAAGTATATAATTATAGCCTTCTGGGCCATGTTAACCACTTTCTTTTGTTGGTTATCTGGTTTTAGAAAAGGATGCATGATAATCAGTTCCAGTAGATCTAGTGTTCCCTCCACCTACATGTCAATCAGGGCTCTCTCCTTGAGGTCCTTGCCTAAGAGGTGGTGTTTATCTGCTATGCAGTGAAGGATGCTTTGGGTCTGCACCAACTTCATCCCATCAATTTCAGCCATTGGCACTTTTTGAAACAGCAGGTGGTTACCATCCTGCAACTTCTGAAACTGTTCTTTTGTTTCTAAGAATTCTTCATCAAACTCAATTCCGGTGGCAGCTAAAACCCATCTTACGGATTCTATCTGGCCTCTTCCATTAGGGTAGTGGAGTTTGGACTTTGCTGCCATGATGGCCTTTCAGGCTGAAGTCCACTTGGAGCACACGGAGCTGCACCTCTTTCATTCATTTTGAATGTGTGTGTGTGTGTGTGTGTGTGTGTGTGTGTGTGTGGTGTAAGACAGTGGTTCAGTATCATTCTTTTGCATGTGGCTGTCCAATTTTCCCCACAACACTTGTTGAAAAGACTGTTTTTTCCATTTGGTATTCTTTATTGCTTTGTTGAAGATTGGTTGACCATAGGGTCCATTTCTGGGTTCTCTATTCTGTTCCTTTGATCTATGTGTCTGTTTTTGTGCCAGTACCACACTGTCTTGATGATTATAGCTTTCTAATACAGCTTGAAGTCTAGAAATGTCAAGTCACCCACTTTTGTTTTCTTTTTCAATATTACTTTGGATATTCAGGGTCTTTTCTGGATCCACACAAATTTTAGAAATGTTTATTACAGCTCTGAAAAATGCTGGTAGTATTTTGATAGGAATTGCATTGAACTTGTAGACTGCTTTAGATAGCATAGATATTTTAACAATATCTGTTCTTCCAAATCTTTAGTAATAGAATGTTCTTCTATTTCTCTGTGTCATCCTCAATTTCTTTCATAAATGTTGTACAATTTTAAAAGTACAATTTTTTTTAACTCTTTGATTAGGTTTCTTCCAAAGTATCTTATAGTTTTGGTGCAATCGTAATTGCTATTGATTTCTTGATTTATCTTTCTTTTGCTTCATTGTTAGTGTATACAAATGCAACAGACTTCTGAGCCTTGATTTTATATCCTGTGACTTTCTGAATTTGTCTTTCAGGTATAGCAATTTTTTGATGGAGTCTTTCAGGTTTTCTACATGTAGTATCATGTCATCTACAAAAATTGAAAGTTTAACTTCTTCTTTGCTGATTTGGATGCATTTATTTCTTCTTCTTGTTTGACTGCTGACGCTAGGACTTCCAGTACTATGACAACAGTGATGAGCGTGGACATCCCTGTCATGTTCCTGACCTTGGGGGAAAGACTCTCATTTTTTCCCCATTGATGGTGATGTATGCTGTAGGTCTTTCTTATGTGGTTTTTATGATGTTGAGGTGTGTTTCCTCTCTCCCTACATTGTGGAGAGGTTTTATCAAAAAAAGAATACTGTATTTTGAAAAATGCTTTTTGTGTATCTATTTAGAGGATATGGTTCTTTTTTTTTTTAAGATTTTATTTATTTACCCAACACACAGAGAGAGAGATCACAAGTAGGCAGAGAGGCAGGCAGAGAAAGAGGAGGAAGCAGGCTCCCTGCTGAACAGAGAGCCTGACGTTGGGCTTGATCCCAGAACCCTGAGATCAGGACCCGAGCCAAAGGCAGAGGCTTTAACCCACTGAACCACCCAGGCGCTCTGATGATATGGTTCTTATCCTTTGTTTTATTAATGTGAGGTATCATGTTGACTGATTTGGGGATGTTGAATCACCCTTGAAGCTGAGGAATAAATCCCACTTGGTCATAATAATCCTTTGAATGTACTGTTGTATCCTATTAGATAGTATCTTTGTGAGAATTTTGGCATCCATGCTCATCAGGGATATTGGTCTGTAATTCTCCTTTATAGTGGTGTCTTTGTCTGGTTTTGGATTCCAGGTAATACTGGCCTCATAGAATGAGTTTGGATATTTTCCTTCCATTTTTTTTTTTTGAAACAGTTCCAGAAGAATAGGAACTTCCTTAAATATTTTGTAGAATTCCCCTGGGAAGCCATCCAGTCCCGGATTCTGGTTTGTTGAAAGATTTTTGATTAATGATTCAATTCCTTTGCTGATTATGAGTCTCTTTAAATTCTCTATTTCTTCCTGTTTAGTTTTGGCAGATTTATTTTTCTAGGAATTTATCTATTTCTTCCAGGTTGCCTCATTCGTTGGCCTTATATTTGCTCATAATATTCTCTTACAACTTTGTATTTCTTTGGTGTTGGTTGTGATCTCTGCCCTTTTATTCATGATTTTATTTATTTGAGTGCTTTCTCTTCCTTTCTTTTTTTTATAAGTCAGGTTAGGGATTTATCAGTCTTGTGAGTTCTTTCAAGGAACTAGTTCCTAGTTTTATTGCTCTTTTCTATTTTTAAAAATTTCTACTTCATTGATTTCTGCCCTAATCTTTATTATTTCCCGTATCCTGCTAGATTTAGGCTTTATTTGCTTTCTATTTCCAGGTATTTCAGGTGTCAAGTTAGGTTGTGCATTTGAAACTTTTCTTGTTTATTGAGGAAGGTCTGTATTACAAAATACTTCCCTTTTGACCACCTTTGCTACCTCCCATAAGTTTAGAACTCTCATGTTTTCATTTTCATTTGTTTCCATGTGTGTTTTTCCCCCCATTTTATTTTATTTATTTTTTATTTTTTTATAAACATATAATATATTTTTCTTTAATTTCCTGGTTGACCCATTCATTCTTTAGTAGTATGCTTTTTAACCTCCATGTATTTGTGGTCCTTCCAATATTTTTCCTGTGATTGACTTCAAGTTTTAAAGCATTGTGACCTTAAAATATGCATGGTATGTCCTCAGTCTTTTTGTACTGTTGAGGCCTGATTTGTGAGGCAGTATGTGATCTGTTAAGGAGAATGTCCCATGTGCAGTAGAGAATATTATATATTCTGCTGCTTTAGGATGAAATGCTCTGAATATATCTGCTAAGTCCATCTGGTCCAGTATGTCATTGATCTTATTTCCTTATTGTTTCCTTATTGATCTTCTGCTTAGATGATCTGTCTATTGTTATGTCTGGGGTGTTAAAGCCCCCTACTCTTATTGTAATGGTATCAACAAGTTTCCATACTTTTGTTATTAATTTATTTATATAGTTGGCTGCTCCCATGTTAGGGGCATAAATATTTACAATTGGTAGATATTCTTGCTGGATAGGCTCCTTTATTATGATATAGTGTCTTTCATCTCTTATTAGGGACTTTTGTTTAAAATCTAGTTTTTCTTTTTTTTTTTTTAAAGATTTTATTTATTTATTTGACAGACAGATCACAAGTAGGCAGAGAGGCAGGCAGAGAGAGAGGAGGAAGCAGGCCCCCCACTAAGCAGAGAGCCTGATGCGGGGCTCGATCCCAGGACCCTGAGATCATGACCTGAGCCGAAGGCAGAGGCTTTAACCCACTGAGCCACCCAGGCGCCCCTAAAATCTAGTTTTTCTGATATAAGGATGGCTATTCCACCTATCTTTTGATGTCCATTAGCATGATAAACACTGTTTCACCCCTTAACTTTCAATCTGGAGCTGTCCTTGTGTCTAAAATGGTCTCTTGTAAGCAGCATATTGATGGGTCTTTTTTTTTTAATTGTTTATTCTAATACCCTGTATTTTTATTGGAACATTTAGTCCATTTAAATTCAGAATAATTAAATGGTATGAATTTAGTGCCATTATATTACCTTTAAAGTCAATGTTCTTTTACATTCTCTGTTCCTTTCTGGTCCTTGTGACTTTTGGTCTCTTTCCATTCAATAGGTACCCTTTAATATTTCTTGGAGCACTGGTTTCATGTTCCCAAATTCCTTTAGTTTTTGTTTGTCTTGGAAACTGTTTATCGTTTCTTCTATTCTAAATGACAGACTCACTGGATAAAGTTTTGAATGCATATTTTTTCCCATATAGCACCTTGAATATATAATGCCAGTCCTTTCTGGCTTGCCAGGTCTCTGTAGACAGGTCTGCTGCCAGCCTTATATGTCCACTTTGTAGGTGAACAACCTCTTGTCCTGAGCCCTTAGAAATTTTCAAGCTTCATCATAATATCTCATGGTTTGGCATATTTTACGTTGATTGTAAGGGTGTTCTCTGTGCCTCCTGGATTTGGATGCTTTTTTTTTTTATTCTTCAGATTAGGGAAAGCTCTTAGTAATAATTTGTTCAATTAAAACTTCTTCCCTTTTTCCTCTCTCTTCTTTTATGGGAGTCCTATAATATGGATGTATTTCTTTTTCATTTAATCACTGAATTCCCTAAGTCTACCTTCTTGATCTAACAGTTTTCTTTTCCTTTTCTCTCCAGCTTCATTATATTCCATAATTTTATCTTCAACATTATTGATTCATTCATCCTCATTTTCATGACCTCCATTTGGGACTGTCTCAGTAGTAGCATTTTTAATTTGCCTGATTAGATTTTAGTTATTTTATCTCTATATTAAGGGATTCTCTAGTGTCTTCAATATTTTCTTCATTCCCAGCTAATATCTTCATAGTTGTTATTTTAAATTCTAGTCCAGTCACCAACCTTATATACATATTGATTAAATCCTTGGCTGTGACTATTACCTCCTGTTCTTTCATTTGGAGTAAATTTCTCCATCTAGTCATTTTATTCATAAAAGAGAGAAGAAAGGAAAAGAGAAAAAGCCACAAAAACAAAAATAACAATAACAAAACAAAACAAGATCCTGGGTGTGTTTTTGTCTGCTTCTTTAAGAAACTAGATCCTGATATTGGGACAAGATGGCAGAGAAGTAGGAGATCCTGTTTCAACTGGTACACTAAAGTGAGCTAATTATCTACCAGAACACTCTGAAAACACATGAAATCAGCCTGAGATGTAGAATTATGCAATTCTGTATCTCTATGGGGACAGAAGACACCAGTGGAGAGGTAAAGTGGAGTCAGAACACTGAGACTAATATCAGAGGATAAACAGAAGGGGGAGGGAGCCAACAGAAGTGACCCATTCGAAAGTAATACCCCAATACAAAAGTGCCCTATGATTGGGGACCAGCATTAACTTGGAGTCTAGTTAAAAGCACTCAAAAAGAGCAAACGGTCTTAAGGGGAAACTGGTGGAATCAGGCGGCCACAGGCATGGGCATAAGCACATGGACCCAGGATGGCCACTGCTGGCGACCACCCATGCCAGAGAGAGTGCGGCAGAGCCTCCAGTTCCTGGTCCCTGAGCCCCCAGGGTTGCACGGCTTACACCACTGCTCTGGGGGTGCACTCCGGCCCTCACATGGGAGATTCTGATATGGGTGTCAGCCTGCACTCTCTGGAACTACAGCTTTCTGCATTCCGCAAGCACTGTGAGAATGGCATCTGATCCACTCCCCGCCCGCGCGTGAGAAAGCTCTGTGCAGGCACTAGCTGGTGGTCTCTAGAACTAGCCGAGGGTCTGGACTCTCCCAGCCTGGGCCTGAAAAACTCAGTGTGATCTCTGGTTGGGATCCCTTGGAGGCAACCTGCACAACCATGAGGTCTGGACACCAGACAGCAGTCCCAGCAAAGGCAGCCACCAGAAGCGGGCTCTCTGGACCAATATTGCTCATAATTTTAGTGGCACAGGAGTGCACAGAGAAGTGGGCACTTTGGGAGACCACTGAGACAGTGGCTGGAGATGTGCACTGCCTGTGGGAGGTTGCGGAGTTCAGCGGAATTTCCAGAGGGGAGTCCGTGTGTTCTGGACCATACAGAGGGGAGCAGACTGAGGCTTCTCTCTAAGGTGGAGGTCTGGGTGCAGTTTGCTTTCCACTTAACTTCTGAAAAGCCATAAAAAGCCGCCAAAGAGCAAAACCCTCCAGAGAACAAAAGTCTGAAAAACCGGTTTCCACAGAGCCCAGTCCCTTGATTGGGGACATGAGGACTCAACCCAAGCAAGAGGGACTGGAAAACAATGCAGCAGGCCCCTCCACAAGAAGGAGAGCCAAAAGAATGAGAAGACAACCACCACAGGGTCACCATAAAGCTGTAAAACCCCAACATCAGGGGAAAACAATATATTAAGCTCATGGTATTGCTCTAAAACCTTTATAGATACAATTTTTAATTTTAATTTGTTCTCACTATTCTTGTTCTTTTTAATTTTTTAACTTACTTAGCATTACAACTAGAGGTTTAATACAACATATTCCATAATAACCTTTTAACCTGAACTTTTTCATACATGTACCTGTGTTTTTCTTTTTCTTTTCTATTTTTTAAAAATATACATATAGATATAAGCTTCAAGGTAATCTTCTTTCCCTAATCAATACTACCCCTATATATAAACCAGTTTTAATCTCCCTTTATCTCTGGAAAGTTGAGTCCTTTAACAAAAATATCAAGATATACAATATCAAGAATCAGTATAACCTTCCTCGCCCACATCGAGAATTTATAACCACCCTCCCATCTTTTTCTTCTGTCAGTGTTTCTGTGTATTTATTTTTGTTCTGGTATTATATAAAATGTATCCTTATGGTTCATTTTGGCTGGGTTCTCTTTTTTTTCCTTGTCATTTACTTTTGTTGGTCTTTTTCTTTGTCCATTTTTGTTTGTATACCTTATAAATTTTACTTTTGGGGCTCATTCTGGCTGGGTCTTCCCTTTTCTCTCTCTATCTCTTCTCTGTTTCTTTTTCTTTTTTTTTTTTCTTTTTGTTGGTGACTTCCAATTGCTCTGAAGTGTTCCAGGGTGCACCTTGCTGGGATCTTGGTTGATGTATTCAGCTATACATCCCCTCAACTACATCTCACCAAAATGATTAAGAGGGGGAACACCCAACAGAGGAAAAATTCAGAGAATGTGCCCTCTCCATCAGCACTATTGTATATGGACATAAACAGTATGTCAGAAAGGGAATTCAGGGTAGCAATTATCCAGGCAAAGGCTAGGTTGGAGAAAACCATCAGTGTCAACATAGAATCTCTAAGGGCAGAAGTAAAATCCACCTGGGAAGAAGTTAAAAATGCCATCAGTGATATCCAATCTAATCTAAATACTCTAACAGCTAGGGCAACTGAGGCAGAAGACAGACATAGTGATGTAGAGGACAGACTGATAGAGAAAAGAAGATCAGGAGGAGTCATAGAAGAAATAACTTAGAAGCCATGAGATCACAATTAAGGAAATAAATGACACCTTGAAACATTCCAAGGTCAGAATTATTGGGATCCCTGAGCGGGTAGAGAAAGAGAGACTACTAAGAGATATAGTTGAACAAATTATGGATGAAAATTTTCCCAGTCTGGGGAATGGAACCAGTGTTCGTGTCCTAGAGGCAGAAAGAACACCCCCCCCCCAAGATCAATGAATCTAAAAAAGACCTCAAGGCACTTGATTGTCAGACTGACGAATCATAATTTTACACAAGCCCTTCTGAGGACAGCTAGGAGGAAGAAATTCCTTACATGCAGAGAAGCGTCCATCAGAATAACATCAGACCTGTCCACAGAAACCTGGCAAGCCAGAAAAGTCTGGAAAAACATATTCAGGGCACTAAATGGGAATAACATGCACCCAAGAATACTTTATCTAGCAAGGTTGACATTTAAAATGGGTGGAGAGCTAAAGAGCTTCCAAGACCAGCAAGTTTTAAAAGAGGATATGACCACCAAGCTGGCACTACAAGAAATATTAAGGTGGCACTTTAAAAGCAGAAAAAAACCAAGAGTGACATAGAACTGAAATTTACAGAGACAATCTATAGAAACAAAGACTTCACAGGAAACACGATGTCAATAAAAGGTATTTTTCAATAACCACTCTGAACGTGAATGGCCTAAATGCTCTCATAAAATGGCACATGGTTGCAGATTGGATAAAATGATAGGACACATCCATATGTTGCCTACAAGAGACCCATTTGGAACCTACAGATACATCCACACTAAAAGTGAAGGGATGGAGGAGCAACTTTCATGCCAATGGGCCTCAAAAGAAAGCTGGGGTAGCAATTCTCATATCGGATGAATTAGGTTTTAACTAAAGACTGTAGTCAGAGATACAGAAGGACACTACATCATTCTTAAAGGGTCTATCCACCAAGAAGATCTAACAATTATAAAATATTTATGCCCCCAATACAAAAGGAGCCAACTACATAAGCCTACTGTTAATCAAGATAAAGACTCATATTGATATGAAAACATTAATTGTAGGGAAACTTAACATGCCACTCTCAGTAATAGATCATCCAAGCAGAAAATCAATAAAGAAACAAGAGCATTGAATGACACTTTGGAACAGATGGACCTCATAGATATATACAGAACATTCCGCCCTAAAACAAGAGAATACTCATTCTTCTCAAGTGCACTTGGAACTTTCTCTAGAATAGACTACCTACTGGGTCACAAATCAGGACTTAGCTGATACCAAAATGTTGAGATTATTCCCTGCATATTCTCAGACCACAGTGGTTTGAAACTGGAACTCAACCACAAGAAAAAGTTTGGAAGGAATTCAAACACTTGAAAGCTAAAGACCATCCTGATTAAGAATGTTTGGATCAACCAGGAAATCAAAGCAGAACTTAAACAATTTATGGAAACCAATGAGAATGAAGACACATCAGTCCAAAACCTATGAGATATGGCAAAGGCACTCTTAAGGGAGAAATGCATAGCCATCTAAGCCTCACTCAAAATAAAATAAAATAAAATAAAATAAAATAAAATAAAATCCAGAATGTACCAGCTCCCTTTATACCTTAAAGAACTGGAGAATTAACAACAAATTAAGTCAACCCCATGCACAAGAAGGGAAATAATCAAGATTAGAGCAGAGATCAATGAGATAGAAACTAGAGATATAGTAGAACACATCAGTGAAACTAGAAGGTTTTTTTTTTTAACTCCTTTTCAGCATTCCAGAATTCATTGCTTATGCACCACACCCAGTGTTCCAGCAATACATGTTCTCCATAATACCCACCACCAGACTCACACAACCTCCCACCCCCCCTCCCCTCCAAAACCCTCAGGTTATTTCTCAGAGTCCACAGTCTCTCATGGTTCGTATCCCCCTCCAATTTCCCCCAACTCACTTCTCCTTTCCATCTCCCCATTTCCTATGTGTTATTCCTTATGCTCCACAGATAAGCAAAACCATGTGATAATTGACTGTTTGACTTATTTCACTCAGCATAATCTCCTCCAGTGCCATCCATATTGATATAAAAGTTGGGTATTCCTCCATTCTGATGGCAGCGTAATACTCCTTAGTATATATGGACCACATCTTCTTTATCCATTTGTCTGTTGAAAGGCACCTTGGTGTCTTTTAATGTCTTCTGCCCATTTTTTGACATGATTATCTGTTTTGTGTGTGTTGAGCTTGAGGAATTCTTTAGAGATATTGGGTATGAGCCCCTTGTCTGTACTTTCATTTGTGAATACCTTCTCTCATTCCATGGGTGCCTCTTTATTTTGTTGACTATTTCCTTTGCTGTGCAGAAGCTTTTGATTTTGATGAAGTCCCAAAAGTTCATTTTCGCTTTTGATTCCTTTGCCTTTGGAGTCATATCTTGAAAGAAGCTGCTGTGGCTGATGTCCAAGAGGTTACTGCATATGTTATTCTCTAGGATTTTGAGATATTCCTGTCTCACATTGAGGTCTTTTATCCATTTTGAGTTTATCTTTGTGTATAGTGTAACAGAATGGTCAAGTTTCATTCTTCTACACATGGCTGTCCAATTTTCCCATAGAAACTGTTTTTTAAAGAATCATAATATTGTTAAGCTACTGGCCAAACTAATCCAAAATAAAAGAGAGAGGACCCAAATTAATAAAATTATGAATGAAAGGGGAGAGATCACAATTAACACCAAAGAAACAGAAACAATCACCAGAAATTACTATCAACAGCTACATGCCAATAAGTTAAGTAGCCTAGAAGAAATGGATGCATCCCTGGAAACCTATAGACTTCCAAAACAGAATCAGGAAGAAATTGACAACTGGAATACACCAATACCTAGTAACGAGATTGAAGCAGTGATCAAAAACCTCCCAAAAAAGAAGAGCTCATGACCTGACAGATTCCCTGGAGAATTCTACCAAAAATTCAAAGAATAAATAATACCTATTCTCCTGAATCTCTATCAAAAAATAGAAACCGAAAGAAAACCTCCAGACTCTTTCTGTGAAGCCAGCATTACCTTGATCCCCAGACCAGACAAAGACCCCACCAAAAAGGAGAATTTCATACCAATATCCCTGATGAATATGGATGCCATGATTCTCAATGTGATACTAGCCTATAGAACCCAATAGTTCATTAATAAGATTATCCACCATGACCAGGTGGGATTTATCCATGGGATGCAGGGGTGGTTCAACATTCAGAGATCAATCAATGTGACAGAACAACTCAATAAGAGAAGAGAGAAGAACCACATGGTCCTCTAAGTTGATGCAGAAAAAACATTTCCAGACTAAAACTCTTCAATATATAGGGATAAAGGGAATATTCTCAACTTCATAAAATCTATCTATGAAAAAAGCGACAGTGAATACCATTCTCAATGGGGAAAAGCTAACAGCCTTCCCTTTGAGATTAGGAACACGAAAATGATGCCCACTCTTGCCACTTGTTCAACATGGTACTAGAAGTTCTAGCAACAGCAATCAGACAACAAAAAGAAATTAAAGTATTCAGATTGGCAAAGAAGGTGTCAGACTCTCTCTCTTCACAGATGACATGATACTTTATATGGAAACCCCAAAAGACTCAACCCCCAAACTACTTGAACTCATACTGCAATTCAGTAATGTGGCAGGATACAAAATGAATGTATAAAAATCAGTTGCTTTCTTATATGCTAACAATGAAAATATAGAAAGGGAAATGAGAGAATCAATTCCATTTACTATAGCACCAAGAACCATAAGATACCTGGGAATAAACCTAACCAAAGAGGTAAAGGATCTGTACTCAAGGAAATATAAAACATTCATGAAAGAAACTGAGGAGGGCACAATAAGATGGAAGAGCATTCCATGCTTATGGATCAGAAAAATAAACTTTGTTTAGATGTCTATACTTCCTAGAGTAATCTGTACTTTCAATGCCATCCTTATCAAAATTCCATCAGCATTTTTCCAAGAGCTGGAACAAACAATCCTAAAATTTGTATGGAACCAGAAGAGACCCCTTAATTGCTAAGGAAATGTTGAAAAAGAAATACAAAACTGAGGGCATCAAGTTGCCTGATTTCTAGCTTTACTACAAAGTCGTGATCACCAAGACAACATGGTACTGGCACAAAAACGGACACATAGACTAGTGGGACAGAGTAGACAGCTTATATATAGACTCCCAATGCTATGGTCAAATAATCTCTGACAAATCAGGAAAAATTATAGAGTGGAAAAAAGACAGTCTCTCCAATAAATGGTGCTGGGAAAATTGGACAGCTATGTATAGAAGAATGAAACTCAACCATTCTCTTATACCATACACAAAGATAAATTCGAAATGCATAAATGACCTCAACGTGAGGCAGGAATCTATCAAAATCCTAGAGGAGAATATAGGCAGTAACCTATGGCAGAAACAGTCAACAAAACAAAGAAGCAACCCATGGAATGTGTGAAGATATTAACAAATGACACTATAGACAAAGGGCTGATATCCATGATCTAAAGAACTCAAGCTCAACACACACAAAACAGATAATCATGTCAAAAATAGGCAGAAGACATGAACAGAGACTTCTCCAAAGAAGACATAGAAATGGCTAACAGACACATGAAAAAATGTTCATTATCACTAGCCATCAGGGAGATTCAAATCAAAATCACATTGAGATACCACATTACACCAGTTAGAATGGTCAAAATAAACAAGACAGTAAACAAGTGTTGGAGAGGATGTGGAGAAAGGGAAACCTTCTATTTTTTTTTAAGATTTTTATTTATTTACTTGACAGACAGAGATCACAAGTAGGCAGAGAGGCAGGAAGACAGAGAGGAGGGGAAGCAGGCTCCCTGCTGAGCAGAGAGCCCGATGCGGGGCTTGATCCCAGGACTCTGGGATCATGACCTGAGCCGAAGAAAGGGAAACCTTTTTACACTGTTGGTGGGAATGCAAGTTGGTGCAGCCACTTCTTTGGAAAACAGTGTGGAAATTCCTTAAGAAATTAAAAATAGAACTTCCCTATGACCCTGAAATTGCACTACTGGGTATTTAGCCCAAAGATACAGATGTAGTGAAAAGAAGGGCCATCTGCACCCCAGTGTTCATAACAGCAACGGCCACGGTCGCCACACTGAGAAAGAACCAAGATGCCCTTCAACAGATGAATGGATAAGGAAGATGTGGTCCATATATACAATGGAGTATTATGCCTCCATCAGAAAGGATGAATACCCAACTTTTGTATCAACATGGATGGAACTGGAGGAGATTATGCTGAGTGATAAAAGTCAAGCAGAGAGAGTCAATTATCATATGGTTTCACTTACTCATGAATCATAAGGAATAACACAGAGGACATTGGGAGATGGAGAAAAGTGAGTTGGGGAAGTCAGAGGGGGAGATTAAACCATGAGAAACTGTGGACTCTGAGAAAGAAACTGAGCATTTTGGAGGGGAGGGGGTTTGGGTTTGGTTAAGTCTTGTGGTGGGTATTAAGGAGGGCATGTATTGCATGGAGATTTGGGTGTGGTGCATAAACATTTTTGGAACACTGAAAAAAAAAAAAACTAGTTCCCACATAAATATATATATACACATACACACACACACACGAAAATGAAAGGAAACAAAATATAAAATTAAATAATATCGAAAATATATAAAATAATATATAATTTATATATAATAAAATTAACAAGAATGGAAAATGGAAAAATATTAATATAACTGAAAAAATAATACAAATCTAAAGAATAAAAATACAAAGAATACTATGTACCGTTTTCCCCAAGGAGCTGAAGCTTTGCAGCCCTCTGTGATCAATAAACTTGATTTGAGTGAGTTGTTTATTCTGGTGTTCTGGGGGCAGTGGCCTGTTAAGCTGATTCTCAGGTAGACTTGACTTGGTGGAAATTTGCCTCCAGTGCACAGGGAGGCTGGGTTCGGTGTAAGCAGGTCTGAACTCCACTAGGTGGCAATGTTTCGCTCCCTGTTGGTCTTCAGCACTGATGGGCAGGAGGAATATGGTGGCACCCTGCTGTCTAGCCCTGGAGCTGAAAATTAATGCTCCCCACTCTTTAGTGAGCACTAACAGAAGAGCAGTCAGTTTCTTTGTCTTCCCAGTTTTCATCAGAGCTCTGTGTTCCCCCTGCCTGTGTCTGAGCCTTTTTATTTCAGGCACGTGATTGAGTTTCAAAACTCAAACTTTTAGGAACTTCCAAGTTCCTCCTCCTGTAGTGGGGTTATCTTGCCACACTTTTGCTTTTGCTACGCCTGTCCTAGTAAAGCCCTTACATGACTCGGCAGTGGTTCACAGTTTATGACAACACAGATTAGAAAGCCAGCACCTAGACTCACTGTTCTTTTTTTTTTTTTTAAGATTTTATTTATTTATTTGACAGACAGGGGTCACAAGTATGCAGAGAGGCAGGCAGAGACAGAGAGGAGGAAGTAGGCTCCCTGCTGAGCAGAGAGCCTGATGTGGGGCTAGATCCCAGGACCCTGAGATCATGATCTGAGCCAAAGGCAGAGGCTTAACCCACTGAGCCACCCAGGTGCCCCCTAGACTTACTGTTCTTAGCCAGCTTCCATGCTTTTATATCTGGGAACCATGCAGAATGGCACTTAGGTGCCATCTGTTCTTCTTGCAACCCCAGGGACCCTCAGACCACACTATCACACCTGGGATTTTGCCCTGCCTCACCACCTGAGCATGTTTAAGCCAGGCATATCCCCCAGTGTAATTGATTTCTTTTTTTTTAAGATTTTATTTATTTTTTTGACAGATAGAGATCACAAGTAGGCAGAGAGGCAGGCAGAGAGGAGGAAGCAGGCTCCCCACTGAGAAGAGAGCCCGATGCGAGGCTCTATCCCAGGATCATGACCTGAGCTGAAGGCAGAGGCTTTAACCCACTAAGCCACCCAGGTGCCCCCAGTGTAGTAGATTTCTAAATGTTCTGATTTTGCTCTCTGCTTATAACACTTTGCAGTAGCCTTCTTTTATTTTTTTTAAGATTTTATTTATTTATTTGACAGAGAGCGAGAGAGAGATCACAACTAGGCAGAGAGGCAGGCAGAGAGCTAGAAGGCAGTAGCCTTATTAAGCAGGCTCCCTCCCTGACACTGTCTCTTCAGCTGTATCACACTGGATTCAAGTCTCCATACCTCCTACCTTCCAACTGGTGGTTGTTTTTCAATTTGTAGAATTAAAGCATTTGTTTTCTCAGACCACAATTTGATTTCTCAGGTGTTCAGAATGATTTGATAACTATCTACTTGTGTTCAAGGGATGAGACAAACTTTGGGTCTCTCAGTCCTCTGCCATCTTAATGCCTCCCCCTGAAATGAGATCTTAAAGCGGAAATGAGAAAATATTAATCAGTTACGTGGAAACCTATGAAAGTACACAACACACTGGTAAATGTGAGTATACA
The DNA here is from genome assembly GCF_009829155.1 of Mustela erminea. Taxonomy (NCBI): domain Eukaryota; kingdom Metazoa; phylum Chordata; class Mammalia; order Carnivora; family Mustelidae; genus Mustela; species Mustela erminea. The sequence continues at coordinate 70,240,308 of NC_045635.1, read as the reverse complement.
ATAAGCTTTAGACAACAGTGCTAATCACTTAATAATAGTATAAATATTAAAGGAAAATAATATAAATAATTATAGCAACCACAATTTATTAATAAATATGTAATATAAAAAAGGTACTGTAATATCAAAAATATGAGAAACGGGTAAGTTAAATGTTGGAGCTTTTGTATGCAATGGAAGTTAATTTGCCATCAGCTTTAAAAAGACTGTTTTATTTATATTCTGTGCAAGCCTCCTGATGACAACAACAAAAATATATAGATCCATGTAGGATTTTAAAAAGTGGTGGTATAAACATTGGAGTGCATGTATGACCCTGAATTTGTATTTTTGTACTATTTAGGTAAATACCTAGTAGTCTAATTGCAGGATGATAGAGCTGTTCCATTTTTAACATAACTGAAGAAGCTCCATATTGTTTTCCAGAGTGACTGCACCAGTTCCCATTCCCACCAACAGTGTGCATCCTTGCCAATACCTGCTGTTTTTGTGTTATTGATTTTAGTCATTCTGACAGCTGTAAGGTGATATCTCATTGTAGATTTGATTTGCATTTCCCTGATGATCAATGACTTTGAGCAATTTTTTTTGTGTGTGTCTGTTGGTCATCTGTAGGTCTCTGGAAAAAAACTTATTCATGTCTTCTTCCCATTTTAATCGGATTATTCATTTATGGGTTCTTGATTTTCATCAGTTTTTACATATTTTGGGCACTAAACCCTTATCAGGTATGTCATTTGCAAATATCTTCCCTCATTTAAAAAGCTCACTTTTACTTTTCTTGATTGTTTCCTTCACTATGCAGAGGAACAAAATTTTTATTTTGATGTAGCCCATGTATTTTATTTCTGCTTTTGTTTCCCTTGCCTAAGGGAGATAGATCTAGTAAGAAGTTGTTATGACTAATGTCAAAGGGGTTACTAACACTGTCCTACTCTAAGATTTTTATAGTTTCAGGTCCCACATTTAAGAATTTAATCCATTTTGTGGGCACCTGGGTGGCTCAGCAGGTTAAGGCCTCTGCCTTCAGCTCAGGTCATGATCCTGGGGTTCTGGGATCGAGTCCCGTGTCAGGCTCTCTGCTCAGCAGGGAGCCTGCTTCCTCCTCTCTGCCTGCCTCTCTGCCTACTTGTGATCTCTGTCTGTCAAATAAATAAATACAATCTTAAAAAAGAATTTAATCCATTTTGAATTTATTTTACTACATTATGTAAGAAAATGGTCTAGTTTCATTCTTTTACATGCTGCTGTTCAGTTTTCCACACACAATTTGTTGAAGAGACTGTCTTTTTCCCACTAGATATTCTTCTCTGTGTTGTCAAAGATTAATTTGGGTTCCTGTCTGGGTTTTCTCTTCTGTCCAGAGGATCCAGGTTTCTATTTTTCTGCCAGAATCAGACTGTTTTGATTAATACTGCTTAGTAATATAACTGCAGTATGGAATTGTGATGCCTTAAGCTTTGATTTTCTTTTTAAAATTTGCTTTGGCTATTCTGGGTTTTTGTCCTAGCTCTGTGGAAAATCCTGGTGTTATTTTGATAATGATTGCATTGAATATGCAGATTGCTTAGGGTGGTATAGACATTTTAACAATATTTGTTCTTTCATCCATGAGCATGGAATGTCTTCCCATTTCTTTGTTTCATCTTCAATTTTTTCATCAATGTTTTATACTTTTCAGAGTACAAGACTTTCTTTTCTTTGGTTAGGTTTATTCTTAGGTATCTTATGGGTTTGGGTGCAATTGTAAATGCGATTGATTCCTTAATTTCTCTTTTGCCTAGGTGCCTGGGTGGCTCTGTCAGTTAAGCATCTGCCTTTGGTTCAGGTCACAATTCCAGGGTCCAGGGATCAAGCCCTTGGCTGGGCTCTCTTCTCTGTGAGGAACCTGCTTCTCCCTCTGCCTCTGTCCCAGCCGCCCCCATGAATAAATAAATAAAACCTTTAAGAATTTTTTTTTCTCTTTCTCCTGCTTCATTATCAGTGTTAAGAAATGCAACAGATCTCTGGATGTTCATTTTACATACTGGAATTTCATTTAATTCTTTTATGACTTTCAGCAAATTTTATTGAAGCCTTTTGGATTATCTATATATAGTCTAGTATGTCATATACAAATAGTGAAAGTTTTACTTCTTCCTTGCTGACTTGGATGCCATGTATTTTTGTTATCTAATTGCTGTGGATAGGACTTTAAGTACTATTTGAATAGAAGTGGTGTAAGTGGACAACCTTGCCTCCTTCCTGACTTTAGAGGAAAAGCTCTCAATTTTTCCCCATCCAAGATGATATTAGTTTTGTTTTTATATTAAAGCCTCTATTATGTTCAGGTATGTTCCTCTAAACCTACTTTGTTGAAGGTTTTATCATGAATGGCTGTTTCCTTTGTCAAATTATTTTTCTGGATCTGTTGAAAGGATCATATGGTTTTTATCCTTTCTTTTATTAATGTGATGTATCACATTGATAGATCTGTGACTATTGAAAAATACTTGCAACCACAGAATAATTCCCAATTGTTCCTGGTGATTTTTTTTTTAAATGTATTGCTGTATTCAGTTTGCTAGAAATTTATTGAGGTTATTTGCATCATTTTCTATAGGGGTATTGTCCTGATTTGTCTTTTTTAGTTGTGTCTTTATCCAGTATTGGTATCAAGATAAGGGTGGCCTCATTAAACAAATTTGAAGCTGTCCTTCCTTTTTTGAAAAAAAAATAATTTTGAATAGTTCAGAAGGATAAATATCAACTCTTCTTTAAATGTTAGGTAGAATTCACCTCAGAATCTCTCTGCTCCTGGACTTGTTTTTGTTGGGAGGTTTTGTTATTGTTGTTGTTGTTTTGTTTTGTTTTTTAAATACTGGCTCAAGTTTTTTGCTATTTGTTCCAATTTTCTATTTCTTCTGATTTCAACTTTGTTTTTATGTTTTTATGTTTCTAGTAATTCTCCATTTCTTCTGTTTGTTATTGGCATATGGATTTTTCATAATGTTCTCTTATGATTCTTTGTATTTCTGTTGTGTTGGTCGTTATTTCTCTTTTCTCATTTCTGAACTTATTTACTTGAATCCTTTCACTATCTTGATAATTCTGGCTGGAAGTTTATCATTTTTTTTTAATTTCATCAAAGAACTAGCTCTGGGTTTCATTTATCTGCTCTATTGGTTTTTTAGTCTCTATATCATTTTTTTTCCTCCTCTTATTTTTATTTCTGTCCTTCTGCTGGCTTTCAGTGTTGCTTATTTCTCTTTCTTTAGCTCCTTTAAGTGTAAGGTAATGTTGTCTATTTGAGATTTTTTCTTGCTTTACGTGGTAGGCTTGTACCGATACAAACATCCCTCTTTGAATTGTTTTCTCTGTATCCCAAAGGCTTTGGATTATTTTGTTTTCATTTTCATTTGTTTTCATGTATTTTTTTTGAAATTTCTGCATTGATTTACTGGTTAACACATTAATTGTTTAGTACCATGTTATTTAACCTCCATGTATTTGTGGTCTTTCCAGATGTTTTCTTGTGGTTGACTTCTAGTTTCATAAGAAAAGTTGCATGGTATTACTTCAATCTTAAATTTGTTAAGATTTGCTTTGTGGACTAACATGTTATCTATTGTGGTGATTGTTCCATGTGGACCTGCAAAGAAAGTGTACTCTGGTATTTGAGGATGGAATGTTCTGAATGTAACAGTTGAATCTATCTGCTCCAGTATGTCATTCAAAGCCATTATTTCCTTGTTCATTTTTTGTTTATATAATCTGTATATTGATGTAAGGATGCTGTTAAAGTCACCTTCCATTATTGTATTATTATAAATTAGTTCCCTTATATTTGTTATTAATTGTGATATGTATTTGAGTGCTCTTATGTTAGCTACATAAGTTTTCAATTGACATATCTTCTTGTTGGATTGTCCCCTTTATTATAATGTATTTTCCTTCTTTGTCTCTTGTTATAGTCTTTGTTTTAAAGTCTACTTTGTCCAGATGGAAGGCAGTTAAGAGGACAGAGAAGTATCAGGGGCCTAAGCTTGTCTTGTCATTCAAATACAGCTAGATATTTATCAAATCTTTCTGAACACCTGAGAAATCAATCAGAGGGTTGAGAGAACAAAAATGAATTCTACAAATAGAAAAGTGACCACCATTTGGGAAGTAAGAGGTACAAAATGTTTTCATAGGGGAGATATAGGTATGGTTATGGCAGCAGGGAGAGAGCCCACTTACAGAGACTACCACAAGTATTATAAGCAATGAAGTGCAAAATCTGAATTTATAGAAGTCTGCTACCATGAGGGATGTGCCTGTCTTAAAGGTGTTCAGGTAGCAAAGTGGAGAGGAATCCCAGGAGTGACAGGGTTCTCTGATGATCCCCTGGGTAGCAAGAAGAATAGGTGGCACCAATGTACTGTGTTTTTCTCAGGTGTAGGAGCTAAGAAATCCTCTAAGAACAAGAGGTCTTGGTTCAGGCTTTATGTTCTGTTTTGCCATAAACTCCTAACTGCTGAACAGTCATGTGCCCACTTTCCTGACTCTGTCTAGCAAAGGACAAAAACATGGTGGGACCCTCCGCCAGAGGAACAGCATGGGTCTGGGCCATAGGAGTCTCTTAAACTTGGAGTTCTGAAACTAAGTTGTGCACCTGAGATAAAAAACATAGGACACAGGCAGGGTGAACACAGGGTTTAGATCCAAACAGAGGACAAAACAAGGGTGATTGAGTGATTGATTGCTCTTCTGTGAGGGCTCACTGAACAGTGAGGATGTGAACTTCCAGCTCTGGGGCTAGAGAGCAGGGCTCTGCCATATTCACCCACCCTCAACATGGAAAGTTTTCAGGACACAGTACAATACCACCTAGTGGAGGTGGGCACCTCTTACACTAAGCCCCATGCCTTGTGCCCTAGAAACCCGTTTTCCCTAAAACGAGGGAACCTGAGAATTGACACAGCAGTCCCTCCCCAGAAGGCCAGCCCAAACAACTTACTCACACCAATTCTACTGATTGTAGAGAACTGCAAAGCTCCAGCTCTAGGGGAAAAAGAATCTTCCTTTTAGTTTGTATTCTTTTCTTAATTTTTTTCATTTGTTTTCTATTTTTTCAACTCTGTGTCTTATTTTCTATTATTATTATTTTTAATTTTTATGTTTATAGATTATTTCATATATCTTTTATTTCCTTTATCTCTCTTTTTCTCCCTTTTTCATTTTGGAATTTTGATTCTTTTAACTAGCAGACAAAACCACACCCAGGATCTAGTTTTTGGTTTTCTGTTTTATTTGTTCTCTTTTTGTTATTGTTATTGTTTTTTTTTTCCTTTTATGGATAAAATGAATAAATGGAGAAATTCAACCCAAAAGAAAGTGCAGCAAGTAGAATTTACAGCCAGGGATTTAATCAATACAGATATTAGTAAGGCATCTGAGCAAGAATTTAAAACAATAATTATAAGCATATTATCTGGACTTGACAAAAGTATACAAGAGACTTAGAGAGTCCCTTACTGTAGAGATAAAAGAAATGATATCTAGTCAGAATGAAATTAAAAATGCCTTACCAAGATGCAATCCCAAGTGAAGGCAAGAAAGATGGAGATGGATGAAACAGAGGAGCAAGTCAGTGATATAGAAGATCAAATTATGGAAAATAATGAAGCTGGAAAGAAAAGGGGAAGGAAGGCATTGGAACACAAAAGTAGACTTAGGTAATTCAGACTATTAAAGTGGAATAACATTCATATCATAGGAGTCCCAGATGATGAACAGAAAGAAAAGGGGCCCAAAGGTTTATTTGAAGAAATTATAGCTGAAAACACCCCTAAACCAGGGAAGGACACAGGCATAAAAATCCAAGAGGCACAGAGAACTCATTAAATTCATCAGAAGCTGACCACTGCCAAAGTATATCATGGGCAAATTTACAAAACACAAAGACAAAGAATCCCGAAAGAGGCAAGAGAAAAGTCCTTAACCTACAAGACAAGATACATGAGGTTCACTGCAGATCTCTCCGCAGAAAAGTGGCAGGCCAGAAAACGGTAGAAGCAAATATTTAATGTGCTAAATGGAAAAATATGCAGCCAGTAATTATTTTTCCAACAAGGCTTTCATTCAGAATAGAAGAGATAAAGAATTTCCCAGACAAACAAGATGGTAATGACCACTAAACCAACCTAGCAAGAAATTTTAAGGGGGAATCTTTGAGTCAGGGGAAAAAAAAAAGGACCAAAACCAACAAAGACTGGAAAGAACCAGAGAAAATTACCAGGAGCACCAATTCTAGAGGTAACATGTCACTAAATCCATATCTTTCAGTAATAACACTGATGTAAATGGAATAAAACCTCCAGTAAAAAGACATAGGGCATCAAAATGGGTTAACAAAACAAAGCAAAACAAGATCCACCTGTATCTTCTGTATCCTGCCTAAAAGGACTCATTTTAGACTAAACATACCTGCAGATTGAAAGTGAAGGGATGAAGAATCATCTATCATGCTAATGGATATCAAAACAAAGCCAGAAGAGCCATACTTATATCAGACAAACTAGATTTTAAAGCAAAGACTGTAACAAGAGAAGAAGGGAATTATAACATAATTAAGGTGTCTGTCCATCAAGAAGATCTAACAATTGTAAATATTTATGGCCCCAAATTGGGAGCACCCAAATATAAAAATCAATTAATAATAAACATAAAGAAACACATTGATAAAAATACAAAAATATTAGGGGAATTTAACACCTTGCTCACAGCAATGGACAGATCATCTAAGCACAAAATAAATAAGAAAACAGGTATTGCATGGATCACTGGGGGTTGTACATAAACAGTGTACCTTGGAACACTGCATCAAAAACCAATGATGTATTTATGGTGATTAACACAATACAATAAAAAAAAAGAGAGAGAGAAAACAATGGCTTTCAATGAAACACTGGAGCACATGGACTTAACAGATATAGTCAGAAGAATTTATCCTGAAGCAGCAGAATGCACATTTTTTTCTGAGTACACATGAAGCGTTCTCTGGAATAGATCAAATACTGAGTCACAAATCAGCCCTCAAAAAGTACAAAAAGATCAAAACATGCAATGCATATTTTCAGGCCACCATGCTGTGAAACTTGAAGTCAACTACAAGAAGAAAATTTGAAGCAACCTCAAATGTATGGAGGCTTAAGATGATCCTACTAAAAAATGAATGGGTTTACCAGGAAATTAAAGAAGAAACAAAAAATACACATGGAAACAAATGAAAATGAAAACAAGACAGTTCAAAACTTTTGGGATGCAGCAATGTCAGTCCTACAAAGGAAGTATATTGTAATACAGCCCTGCCTGCAGAAGTAAGAAAAGTCTCAAATATAAAGCCTAATCTTACACCTAATGGGGCTTGAAAAGTAATAGGAAATAAAGCCTAAAACCAGCAGAAGGGGAATAATAAAGAATGGATAAAAATAAATGATATAGAAACAAACAAACAAAACCAGTAGAATGAATCAACAAAACTGAGAATTGGGTCTTTGAAAGGATAAAATTAATAAATCTGTAGATAGATTTATGAAAAATAAAAGAGAAAGAATCAAATAGATAAAATCATGAATGACAGAAGAGATACCACAACCAACACCACAGAAATACAAACAAGTATAAGAAAATAATATGAACAATTACATGCCAACAAACTTGGCAGTCTTAAAGAGATGATCAAATCCTAGAAGCATACAAACTACCAAAACTGAAACAGGAAGAGATAGAAAATTTTAAAACACCCATAGCCAGCAAAGAAAATGAATCAGTAACCAAAAATTTCCCAACAAACAAAAGTCTATGGCCAGATGACTTATCAGTGTAATTTTGCCAGACATTAAAAGAAGAATTACTATGTACTTTTCTCAAACTGTTCTCAAAAAAGTAGAAATGGAAGGAAAACTTCCAAACCCATTCTACAAAACCAGCCTTATATAAATTCCTAAACTAGAGACCCCACTAAAAAGAAGAATTACAGACCAGTATCTTTGGAACATGATGCAAAAATTCTCAATAAAATACAAACAAAGCGAATTTAATAGTACATTAAACAAATTATTCACCACAATCAAACAGAACTTTTTCGTGGGCTCCAGGGCTGATTCAATGTTCATAATTAATCAACATGATACACCACATTAATAAAAGAAAGGATAAGAACCGTATGATCCTGTCAATAGATGAAGAAAAACATTTGATAAAACACAGTATCATTTCTTGAGAAGAATCCTGAGCAAAATATGGATAGATGAAACATATATCAACTTCATAAAGGCCATATATGAAAGATCCACAGCTTATCCTCAATGGGGAAAAAAAAAACAGGTCCTTTCCCCTACTGTCAGGAAGAAGATAAAGATGTTCACTCTCACCATTATTATTTAACATAGTGCTGGAAGTCTTAGCCTCACCAATCAGACAACAAAAGAAATAAAAGATATCCAAATTGGCAAGGAAGAAGTCAAACTTTCACTATTTGCAGATGACCTGATAAACTATGTAGGAAACCCAAAAGATGCCCCCCCACACAAAATTGCTGCGACTAATATATGAATTCAACAAAGTTGCAGAATATAAAATCAATGTGCAGAAATATGTTCACTTCTATACACCAATAACAAAGTAGCAGAAGAAGAAATCAAGGAATCAATCCTATTTCCAATTGCACCAAAACCAATAAGATACCTAAGAATAAACCTAACCAAAGAGGTTAAAGATCTGTACTCTGAAAACTATAGAACTCTTATGAATGAAATCGAAGAGCACCCAAAGAAATGGAGAAGCATTCCCTGATCATGCATTGGAAGAAAAAGTATTGTGTAAATATCTATACTAGCCAAAACAACCCATGAATTTAATGCTCTCCCCATCAAAATACAACCAGCATTTTTCACAGAGCTAGAACAAACAATCCTAAAATTTGTATGGAACTACAAAAAATCCCAGATAGTCAGAGCAACTTGAAAAAGGACAAAGCTGGAAGCATCACCATTCCATTCTTCAAGTTATATTATTAAACTGTATTGGTCAAGACAGTATGGTACTTAGACAAAAACAGACACATAGATCAATAGAACAAAATAGAAAACCCAGAAATGAACCCACAATTATATGGTCAATTAATCTTCAAAAAACAGGAAAAAATATCTGATGAAGAAAAGACAGGCTCTTCAACAAGTAGTGTTGAGAAAACTGGACAGAAACAGGCAGAAGAATGAAACTGAATCACTTTCTTACACCATACACAAAAATAAAAATGGTTTAAAGACCTAAATGTGAGACCAAGTAAAAAAAAAAGCAAAATGGTAGAGAAGAATACAGGCAGTACCTTCTGTGACATTGGCTATAGAAACTTCTTATTAGATATATCCTGAGTTTAGGGAAACAGAAGTAAAAATGAACTATTGAGACTTTACCAAGATAAAAATCTCCTGCACAGTGAAGGACACAACAAAACTAAAAGGTCGCCTATGGAATGGGAGAAGATATTTGCAAATGACATATCTGATGAAGGGTTAGTATCTAAAATCTATAAAGAACTTATCAAACTCAATACCCCCCCAAAAGAAATAATATAATTGAAAAAGGACAGAAGACAGGAATAGACATTTTTCCAAAGAGGATGTACAGAACAGGAAACAACAGGTGTTGGCCAGGATGCTGAGAAAGGGGAACCCTCTTACACTGTTGGTGGGACTGCAAACTTGTGCAGCCAGTCTGGGAAACAGTTTGGCATTTCCTGAGAAGTTAAAAAATAGACCTACCCTATGATCCAGCAATTGCACCACTAGGTATTTACCAAAGGGATAAAAAAATGGAACTAAAGGGTTACATGCACTCTGATATTTATAGTACCATCATCAACAATAGTCAAATTATAAAAAGAGTTCAAGTGCCTATTGACTGATCAGTGGATAATGAATTTAAATATAAATTTACATATGATATGGAATATTTCTTAGTGGTAAAAAAGAATGAAACCTTGTCATTTGCAACCACATAGATGGAGCTAGAGAATATGCCAAATGAAACAAGTCAGAGAAAGAAAAAAACACATGATTCTACTCATATATGGAATTTAAGAAACAAAAGAAATGAACATGAGGGAAAAAAAACAGAGGCAAACAAAAAACAGACTCTTAACTGTAGAGATCAAACTGAGGGTTACTGGAGGGGAGGTGGACAGGCGAATGGGTTAAGTGGGTGATGGGTATTGTGATGAGCACTAAATTCTATACCTAAAACTAACGTTGCACTGTATGTTAACTAACTGAAATTTTTGAAAAATACTCAGAGAAAGAAAAGACAAATATCACTTGAGGTAAAGGACTGAATCTTAATCATAATATTAGACCAATCATTTAATTTTATTTATTTATTTATTTTTAAAGATTTATTTATTTGACAGAAAGAGATCACAAGTAGGCAGAGAGAGAGAGGAAGAAGCAGGCTTCCTGCCTAACAGAGAGCCCGATGTGGGGCTCCATCCCAGGGCCCTGAGACCATGACCTGAGCCAAAGGCAGAGGCTTAACCCACTGAGCCACCCAGGTGTCCCTTAATTTTAGAAAACAAAATTAAGATATGGTTAGCTTAATTACTTGCTTGCATTTATTGACAAAAGTGTTGAGACAAGAATTCAGCAGATTTGTTTTTAGAATTCAATGTTCTTTCCACCGCAGTGATGAAAAGTTAATGAGAATGAAGTTTAAAAATATTAAGTGTTCAAATAAGGCAAAATAGTAGCAAAAGGACAAAATGGTGCTAATTATCAGCTTTAACAATTTTATTCTTTTTTTTTTTTCAAAATGTGCATTGTACATATGTGTTCATATACTCTGATATTTCCAGATTTATCATGGCATAGCTTAGGGGCTATAGTGTAAATAAAAATAATCTTGAAGTCTTAAAATCAAAGATGTTTGATGATAGCGATTCACAGCTATAAATGTTTAAATGACTTTAATTTTTTTTTCGCTTATTTTGCTGGTTTTATACTGTGGCAATTTATGTATAGGAGTCTCATTAAAGAACTTGTGGGAAAAAATGACATCAACTAGTCATATAGACATTTTAATATTAATCAGACTCTCTTTATACAAACTTCCTATAATTATGTGTCACAAAGACAATGATTTATTAGTAAAGTATGGTAATCCAGTTGTAAGTTTTAACCTCTACATCCTTGAAAATACCACATCGCAAAGTATGATAAACATTGGAACTAGAGCAGATCCAACCAATTATACACCAAGACCGACTTTGTGTCCAGCGGAGGCAAAAATCAGATGCTTCACTAAAAATCATACCTTGCCCCACCCCCAATGACTTTAAATGTAAAATACTACATCAAAGAGGAAAAAGTCTTCCCAGTCTCCGCTAATGATCACTGTATAACCTATACCATAAGGATTAATATAGTCCTTCTAATTTTATCCTACCTAGTATGCTTGCAGAACTTATTCTAATTCATATATATCTAACACTTTTTTTTTTGGAAGAAAACTGCATTTTAAAATAAAATACTGATGTTCTATTTGGGAGATAAAAAGTAAAAATTAAAACAAGTTTTAAATATTTAAAATGAAATGAAAACAATTAACAGGAAAAATATGAGCTATTTTCTTGACCATGTAGAAAATGTGGTTTTGTTTGTATTCAGAAATTATTGCCAATTACACTCAAAAGTTTTAAAGGTTTATTTATTTATTTGACAGACAGAAATCACAAACAACTAGGCAGAGAGGCAGGCAGAGAGAGAGAGAGAGAGAGGAGGAAACAGGCTCCCCGCTGAGCAGAGAGCCTGATGCAGGGTTTGAGCCCAGGACCCTGGGATCATGACCTGAGCAGAAGGCAGAGGCTTTAACCCACTGAGCCACCCAGGTGCCCCTACACTCAAATTTTTTAAAGTATCAATAAAAAAGAAAGTATTAGGCTTTAGAATTATTCTTATTTTAATTTAATTTTATTATTATTAGGTTTTGTTTGTTTGTTTTTAGAGAGACAGAGAGAGAGAGCAGAAGCGAGGGGCAGAATGAGAGGGAGAAGGAGAATCTCAAGACCCTGAGATCATGACCTGACCCAAAATCAAGAGTCAGGAGCTTATTAGCCAATTGAGTTACACAGGAGCCCCTAGAATTTGTTTTTAATTAAAGATTATTACTTAAGGGAAATTTTCTCTTTGGTAATAGTCAATGCAATGTTCAATGACTTTTCTCCCATACATGCAAGATATTCATTATACAAAGCAGAATATTGTTTAAATTTTTTAAAAAATCTCTTATCTTAATATCTTTCTCTTCAATGATTCTTTCTTCTTTACATGGAAATTGTTCATGGCTATTTCCCTGTTATTACAAATTCTGGACATTTTACATTGACAGAAATCTATGGCCCAAAGGATTTCATCTCCATAAATTTAATAAATATAATTCTGCTTCTTAGTGGAGTTATCTAGTCCCTATCCCCTCATAAAGCACCATGACAATTGTTCTTTTACTGAAAAATCTACTTTCACTGGACATAGAGTATTAGCATCTTTAAGTTGAAAAAAGCACATAAGCCTCCATGGCTACTACTATCTCTCCCAGTGTAAGAATACTCCTTACAGAATGACAAAAAATTTTCTGGCCTGTGCTTGAACACCTCAGTGACTACTAGTTCACTCATTCCATTGCAGTCTTTCCATCAATCAAGTATTTACTGTACATCAGCTCTTGAAAGAGCACCATGAGTAAAAGCTTATCCCAATCTAATCAGACTAGCATGCATGCCACTTTCATGCAACAGTGAGTAGGATTGATGGTATTTCAAATACAAACAGTGTGCTTGTGGAGCTGTTGTAGGAGAGACTCAATCACAATGAAACTGAGAATGAAATTTGGGCTAGCCTTTTGAAGGAGGTGAGATTGAGATGGTGTATTTGTGACAAGAAACAAAGACACATTTAATTAACTCAAGAATAAGGGGGTGGTGATTGCATGTGGGCTAAAATGAAGTCGTCAGAACAGAAACAGCTCTAGGATCTAGCTACATTTTAAATTCTCTAAGAGTCAGGTGGTCCTAGTTTCTTATGGTGTATCTCTTCTCAGCATAAATGGTATTTTTTGTTTCCATACCAAGCAACTAATTTAGCTTCAGCTTATTTTCTGCCCACACCTAACTTCATCTTACATATGGCTCATCATGACCACTGCTGTTTATTTCTTTCTCCATTATCACTTTACTCCTTCCTAAAATTCTTTTCAAATTTTATAGTGTAAATTATTAAGAAAAATAAAATCAGATTTGGGTTCAGTTTTTATCTGTGACAGGACATATAACAGATAAGTTGGAAGCCAGATTGGATGTTCTATAGTATAATCGATGCCTAATCATTATCCAAACACTTATGCTCTGGTGTGGGGTGGAGGGGAATAGGACCAATTGATATAAAATAAAGTGGTGGCTATGGAATGGTCAACATCACCTTAAAATGTAGATGTGTGAAAATCAGGCAATTAAAGGGTTTTTTAAAATTATTATTCAGTGAAATACAGTAGAAAATATAACTGGAGATTAAAATTGATACCAAACTGTAATGATTCTTAAATTCTAATCTAAGAAACATAGATTTTTTCTCTATATATCAAAGGAAATTTTCAAAGATTTTCGTGTAGTCATAAGAAGAATAATCAATTTTTGTATAGCATATAACTATGCTGCAGGGACCATTCTATATGCTTTATAAGCAGTAATTCTCAAATATAATTAGGCCTGTGTTAAAGGAAGTTAGCTCTGGCTGCAACAAGGTATGGCTTTGAAGAAATGACTACAGATCAGAATGGGAAGGATGGCGGCTGCAGATTAGAAAACTGTTACACTATTTTTGAACACTAAGAAATGTGAGTACTTAAAACAGGGCACTAGGAAAACAGTAATGGGGTGAATATAACAAACTTTCATATTTAAACATGATAGATTGTTAATTGACTTTATGTAAATAAATAATGGAAGATGTCACTATGGTATTGATCTTTCTTTTTTTAAAAGATTTTATTTATTTATTTGACAGAGAAAGACACAGCAAGAGAGGGAATACAAGCAGAGGGAGTGGGAGGGGGAGAAGCAGGCTTCCCACCCAGCAGGGAGCCCATTATGGGGCTTGATCCCAGGATGCTGGGACCATGATCTGAGCTGAAGGCAGACAGTTAATGACTGAGCCACCCAGGCACCCTAGGGTATTGATCTTAAGAGGCTTCACCTGGAAAAGATTGTGATATTACTAAGGAAACAAGAAGATGTAAAAAGAAGAGTACATTTGCAAGGATGAGTTTGTTTGATGAGTTTGTTTTATGCTACATGAGGTGGAAAGGTTTACATAAAGAAGTCTGATATTTGGGGCAAAGGTGACAGAAAGATTTGAAAGTCATCCCTCATTGCCAAATGAGAGCTTGCAGTGTGAGATAAGAAATTGTTATTAGAGATGGTTATAGAATCATGGCCCTCTGAAACTAGAAAAGACATTAATGATCATGCATTCCAACATTCTAATTTTGAAGAAATTCAATCGAGAGATAAATGAGTTGCCCAAGGTCAAAGAATAATAAATTATTGACAGAGCTGACACTGGTTCCCAGATACACTGAAAAAGAACCAGAGAAGTCCAATATCACAGATAAGTAAGGACAGGATTAATTACCAGGATACTGAGAAAAGTTCAAAAAAACTTCAGCTTGATGAAGCTTCAGAAAAGACCATCAAATTAGGCAAATAGGCAAATAATGTTGTATAATTTTATTTAAAAATATTCTTTCTTAAACAAAAGTCACCTTCACCCAGGATCTTCAAACCACCAATCTTAGGTTTTCCTCTTTGAACCAATATTGTTTTTTTCTTTCCTTACTTTATATCTCAGTTACCTTTTTCTCTTATCCTCTTTTTCCAGCCCTTATCCTTCATTCTCTATCTTTTTAACAATATGAAAATGGACTGAATTTTGGTATTTTCCAATACTGTATGCTTTTTAAGAATTGTGATTGACATTCTATTTTCCTTGTAATTTCATCCAGTGCCCAAACCTCAAAAATTATTGCCCCATTTTACTTCTGTTGATGATGTCATGCATAGTTTTTCTATGTCTAAAGTTTTTCTTTTTCTTTTTGACATTTTATATAATTTGCCTTATTTTATTTTATTGATTATTTTTCTCTATTAGGCAGCATGAATTAAATGCCAAAAGCATAGAATACTCATACTGAGTTGCGGCCTTAGTAATTATATCTCTGTGAGGACTTCGGCAGGTCACTTGACTTCTCCATCTCTGAGTTTTCTAATCTGTCATTTGTGGATATTGCCTTCATTGCTGTTAAGAAGCAATTGTTGGGAATTTTGTGGAAAAAAGGTGAAGCTGACATTATATAAAAGTGTTTTGGCAAGTAAAACAATATTTGCAAAAACAAATTGTTATGTTAATACCAAATTGTATAGGGGGAAGTATGGCCTTCTGAACCACATAGATTTTACTTCGGATATCAATTATCTAGATCTAGTACAAATTACCTAACTTTTGTAGGTTTTAGTTTCCTTGTTTGCATGAAGGAGGTAATAATATATTTACTTTTTTTCAGTTTTTGTAAGGATTAAACAAATGTATATATAATGAAGTACCAGGTACATAATAAGCATTTCATAAGTATATATTTTTTCCTTTCCTTTCCACATCAAAGTGTTTTGTTTACATGTGATAACTTCATGTCAAATCCACTAACAATGATCCCTTTTGGAAAGTAGAATAATCAAAGGGACCAATATATCCTGTACTCTAATAAATGGTCCAATAAATAGGTTAAATACAGCTAATTTACTTGGCACAAGTTAAGAGTAAAGCTGTTTCAAATTGTGTTTAATCTCCAGAGAGTAGACACTGCACTTTCTGATGCATTTTTTTACCACCTCTTTGCAGATTCTTAGATTCAATACACTTTCCTCTGTACTGACGTAAACATAGCACAGGACATACTACCAGAAAGCCTGTATTTGAATCTTCATTTTACCAGTTAACTATTGGGCTACCCTGGAAAAGCCATGAAGACTTTCTTAAGCTTATTTTTCTTATCTGAGAGATTAGGACAGTGCCTCTTTCTCTCTACTTGTAGAGTTGTGTAGAAAGTATAAAGAAATATATGTGGATGTGCCTTTGTAAACTGAAAAATGTCACAATATGAAATGACATTATTATTCAGGGGCATTTATAATGTTTTGGGGTACTTCTTATCCTGAAGATATAAGTAATCTGGATTATCTGAAGCTCATGTTTTGAGGATGCAATTGGGTAAAAGCAGAATCAGGCTTTATACAGTGAAAGCCTATGTGTGTCACAGTGAGGCTATGGAATTCCAGCATATTATTGCCACATTTTCCTTATTTTTCCCACTGGTTATAAACATTGCTTCCTGAGAACACTAACAGACCCTGACAGTCACTTAGTGTCTAATTTTTCTTCAATTATTTGTCTTGTGAACTACCCACCCTCATGTTTAAATAGAAATGATCACTTCTCTTTCCCTGATTTCCAAAGTTGATGCACATTGTTTCACAAAAACTAAAAGTCACAGATAACATCAATAATTATATTTTCCATTTATATTTCTGATTTTTGAGACAAGGAATATATATTAAAAGAATAGAGATTTTTGTTAAGAGAATTTCAAATGATTCCTTTATAATTTAATTTTTATGATAAGTAAAACTCTTCTTGTTTATCTTTCTAAAGGAAGTAGTTTCTTTGCTGTCACTAAGCAGTGGAACAGATATTCATTTTCACTCATAATCTCTTTCCTTGAACTGTTTTCTTCTTCCATTAGGAGAAAAAAAAGAATTATATTACAAAACTATCTATATAAGAAATTACCTTCCATTTACCCCCACAAGATCATTTTGTGAAGTATGGCCTACCATTTCTCTGACCTCATTCTAACTTGCCCAAACTTATTGTGCAAAATAATATGTATATTGAAGAGCTATCTTAAAAAATCACTATATAGTACAACACCACATTCACAATAACTTCAGTTTTATCTTTGTTTTATTTTTTAAAATAATTTTACTGTAAAAGTAATTTCTACTCATATTCTGAAGATCAAAACATTAAGAAAGATATGAAAGTATAACAAATAAAACAAGGTAATAATTTTTGGTGATTGTTTCTATTTCCTTCGTGTTAGCTCTGATCGCTCCCTTTTCATTCATAATTTTTTTTTTAATTTGGGTCTTCTCTCTTTTCTTTTGGATTAGTTTGGCCAGTGGTTTATCAATCTTATTCATTCTTTCAAAAAACCAGCTTCTAGTTTTGTTGATGTGTTCTACTGTATCTCTAGTTTCTATCTCATTGATCTCTGCTCTGATCTTGATTATTTACATTCTTGTGTGTGGGGTTGGCTTAATTTGTTATTAATTCTCCAGTTCCTTAAGGTGTAAAGAGAGCTGGTATATTCTGGATTTTTCAGTATTTTGAGGGAGGCTTGGATGGCTATGTATTTCCCCCTTAGGACTGCCTTTGCTGTATCCCATAGGTTTTGGACTGATGTGTCTTCATTCTCATTCATTTCCATAAATTGTTTAAGTTCTTCTTTGATTTCCTGGTTGATCCAAACTTTCTTAATCAGGATGGTCTTTAGCTTTAAAGTGTTTGAATTCCTTCCAAAGTTTTTCTTGTGGTTGAGTTCGAGTTTCAAACCATTGTGGTCTGAGAATATGCACAGAATAATCTCAACATTTTGGGATCAGTTGAGTCCTGATTTGTGACCCAGTTGGTTGTCTATTCTGGAGAAAGTTCCAAGTGTGCTTGAGAAGGATGAGAATTCTCTTGTTTTCGGGTGGAATGTTCTGTATATATCTATGAAGTCCATTGATCCAAAGTGTCATTCAATGCTCTTGTTTCTTTATTGATTTTCTGCTTGGATCATCTGCCTATTTTTTTTTTTTAGAATTTTATTTATTTATTTATTTATTTATTTATTATTTATTTATTTTCAGCATAGCAGTATTCATTATTTTTTTTTTAAGATTTTATTTATTTATTTGACAGAGAGGGAGAGATAACGACAGTAGGAACACAAGCAGGGGGAGTGGGAGAGGGAAAGCAGGCCTCCTGCAAAGCAGGGAGCCTAATTCGAGGCTAGATCCCAGGAGCCTGGGATCATGACCTGAGCTGAAGGCAGTCGCTCAATGACTGAGCCACCCAGGCACCCCAGTCAACTGTTTTTTATAGTTATATGTGTTCAGGGTTTACAGTGTAACATTGTGGATCATGGCCAAAACATTTGAAAGGTACTATTTTAACTTGTTATTCTGTCTCTATTTTTGTCCCCCTCATATTCACTTTCTGCCCTAGGAATGACCTTTCTAAAAAGTGAGTGTGATATAAGGACTCTCTAAGCACTGCATACGCAGTCATGTGCTTTGGTGAGTGCTGTGAAGTGTGTAAACCTGGTGATTCACAGACCTGTACCCCTGGGGATAGAGTATTATGCCTCCATCAGAAAGGATGAATACCCAACTTTTGTAGCAACATGGACGGGACTGGAAGAGATTATGCTGAGTGAAATAAGTCAAGCAGAGAGAGTCAATTATCATATGGTTTCACTTATTTGTGGAGCATAACAAATAGCATGGAGGACATGGGGACTTAGAGTGGAGAAGGGAGTTGGGGGAAATTGGAAGGGGAGGTGAACCATGAGAGACTATGGACTCTGAAAACAATCTGAGAGTATTCATTATTTTTGCACCACACCCAGTGCTCCATGCAATATGTGCCCTCCATAACACCCACCACCTGGTACCCCAAACTCCAACCCCCCCACCACTTCAAACCCCTCAAATTGTTTTTCAGAGTCCATAGTCTCTCATGGTTCAACACCCCTTCCAATTTCCTCCAACTTGCTTCTCTTCTCTAACTCCCATGTCCTCCATGCTATTTGTTATGCTCCACAAATAAGTGAAATCATATGATAATTGACTCTCTCTGCTTGACTTATTTCACTCAGCATAATCTCCTCCAGTCCCATCCATGTTGCTACAAAAGTTGGGTATTCATCCTTTCTGATGGAGGCATAATACTCCATAGTGTATATGGACCACATTTTCCTTATCCATTCATCCGTTGAAGGGCATTTTGGTTCTTTCCACAGTTTGGCGACCATGGCCATTGCTGCTATAAACATTGGGGTACAGATGACCCTTCTTTTCACTACATCTGTATCTTTGGGGTAAATACCCAGGAGTGCATTTGCAGGGTCATAGGGAAGCTCTATTTTTAATTTCTTGGGGAATCTCCACACTGTTCTCCAAAGAGGCTGCACCAACTTGCATTCCCACCAACAGTATAGGAGAGTTCCCCTTTCTCCACATCCCCTCCAACACATGTTGTTTCCTGTCTTGCTAATTTTGGCCATTCTAACTGGTGTAAGGTGGTATATCAATGTGGTTTTCATTTGAATTTCCCTGAGGGCTAGTGATGATGAATATTTTTTCATGTGTCTGATAGCCATTTGTATGTCTTCATTGGAGAAGTGTCTGTTCACATCCTCTGCCCATTTTTTGATATGATTGTCTGTTTTGTGTCTGTTGAGTTTGAGGAGTTCATTACAGATCCTAGATATCAACCTTTTGTTTGCACTGTCATTTGCAAATATCTTCTCCCATTCCGTGGGTTGCCTTTTTTTTTTTTTTTTTTTTTAATTTTTCCTTGGCTGTGCAGAAGCTTTTGATTTTGATGAAGTCCCAAAAGTTTATTTTCACTTTTATTTCCTTTGCCTTTGGAGACATATCATGAAAGAAGTTGCTGTGGCTGATATCGAAGAGATTACTGCCTATGTTCTTCTCTAGGATTCTGATGGATTCCTGTCTCACATTGAGGTCTTTTATACATTTTGAGTTTATCTTTGTGTATGGTGTAAGTGAATGGTTGAGTTTCATTCTTCTCCATATAGCTGTCCAGTTTTCGCAGCACCATTTATTGAAGAGACTATCTTTTTTCCACTGTATTTTTTTTTCCTGTTTTGTCGGAGATTATTTGCCCATAGAGTTAAGGGTCCATATCTGGGCTCTCTACTCTGTTCCACTGGTCTATGTGTCTGTTTTTATGCCAGTACCATGCTGTCTTGGTGATCACAGCTTTGTAGTAAAGCTTGAAATCAGGTAACTTGATGCCCCCAGTTTTATTTTTTGTTTTTCAACATTTCCTTAGCAATTCGGGGTCTCTTCTGAGTCCATACAAATTTGTGGATTATTTGCTCCAGCTCTTTGAAGAATACCGGTGGAATTTTGATCGGAATGGCAATAAAAGTATAGATTGCTCTAGGCAGTATAGTCATTTTAACAATGTTTATTCTTCTGATCCAAGAGCATGGAATGGACTTCCATATTTTTGTGTCTTCTTCAATTTCTTTCATGAGTGTTCCATAGTTCCTCGAGTACAGATCCTTTACCTCTTTTGTTAGGTTTATTCCCAGGTATCTTATGGTTCTTGGTGCTATAGTAAATGGAATTGATTCTCTAATTTCCCTTTATGTATTTTCATTGTTGGTGTATAAGAAAGCCACTGATTTCTGTACATTGACTTTGTATCCTGCCATGTTGCTGAATTGCTGTATGAGTTCTAGTAGTTTGGGTGTGGAGTCTTTCGTGTTTTCCATATAAAGAATCATGTCATTTGCGAAGAGAGAGAGTTTGACTTCTTCATTGCCAATTTGGATACATTTTATTTCTCTTTGTTTTCTGATTGCTGTTGCTAGGACTTCTAATACTATGTTGAACAAGAGTGGTGAGAGTGGGCATCCTTGTTGTGTTCCTGATCTCAACAGGAAGGCTGCGAGCTTTTTCCCATTGAGGATGATATTTGCTGTGGGTCTTTCATAGATATATTTGATGAAGTTCAGGAATGTTCCCTCTATCCCTATACTTTGAAGAGTTTTAATCAAGATCAGATGCTGGATTTTGTCAAATGCTTTTTCTGAATCAATTGAGAGGACCACGTGGTTCTTCTCTCTTCTATTAATTTGTTCTATCACATTGATTGATTTGAGAATGTTGAACCATCCTTGTAGCCCAGGGATGAATCCCACCTGGTCATGGTGGATAATTTTTTCAATGTGCTGTTGGATCTTGTTTGCTAGGATCTTGTTGAGAATCTTAGCATCCATATTCATCAGTGATATTGGTCCGAAATTCTCCTTTTTGGTATGGTCTTTGCCTGGTTTGGGGATCAGTGTAATGCTGACTTCCTAGAAAGAGTCTGGAAGTTTTCCTTCTGCTTCAATTTTTTGAAACAGCTTCAGGAGAATAGGTTTTATTTCTTCTTCGAAAGTTTGGTAGAATTCCTCAGGGAATCCGTCAGGTCTTGGGCTCTTGTTTTTTGGGAGGTTTTTGATCACTGCTTTAATCTCGTTACTAGATATCGGTCTATTCAGGTTGTCAATTTCTTCCTGCTTCAATTTTGGGAGTTTATAGTTTTCCAGGAATGCATCCATTTCATCTAGATTGCTAAGCTTATTTGGCATATAACTGTTGATAATAACTTCTGATGATTGTTTCTACGTCCTTGGTGTTAGTTGTGATCTCTCCCTTTTCATTCATAATTTTATGAATTTGGGCTTTCTCTCTTTTCTTTTGGATTAGTGTGGCCAATGGTTTATTTATCTGATTGATTCTTTCAAAAAACCAGCTTCTAGTTTCATTGATATATTCTACTGTATCTCTGGTTTCTACCTCATTGATCTCTGCTCTAGTCTTGATTATTTCCCTTCTTATGTGTGGAGTTGCTTTGATTTGTTGTTGATTCTCCAGTTCTTTAAGGTGTAGAGACAGCTGCTGCGTTCTGGATTTTTCAATTTTTTTTTTGAGGGAGGTTTGGATGGCTATGTATTTCCCCCTTAGGACTGCCATTGCTGTATCCCATAGGTTTTGGACCAAAGTGTCTTCATTCTCACTGGTTTCCATGAATTGTTTCAGTTCTTCTTTGATCTCATGGTTGATCCAAGCATTCTTATGCAAGGTGGTCTTTAACTTCCAGGTGTTTGAGTTCCTTCTGAACTTTTCCTTGTGATTGAGCTCCAGTGTCAAAGCATTGTGATCTGAGAATGTGCAGGGAATAAGCTCGGTCTTCTGGTGTCGGTTGAGTCCTGATTTGTGACCCAGTATGTGGTCTTTTCTGGAGACGGTTCCATGTGCACTTGAGAAGAATGAATATTCTGTTGTTTTAGGGTGGAATGTTCTGTATATATCGATGAGGTCCATCTGGTCCAATGTGTCATTCAATGCTCTTGTTTCTTTATTGATTTTCTGCTCCGATGATTTGTCTATTTCAGAGAGAGGCATGTTAAGATCCCCTACTATTAGTGTATTCATATCAATATGACTCTTTATCTTGATTAACAGTTTTCTTATGTAATTGACTTCTCCCATATTGGAGGTATAGATATTTACAATTGTTAGATCATCTTGGTGGATAGTCCCTTTAAGGATTATTTAGTGTCCTTCTGTATCTCTGACTACCGTCTTTAGTTTGAAATCTCCTCCATCTGATATGGGAATCGCCTTCCCAGTCTTCTTTTGAGGCCCCTTGGCATGAAAAATGCTTCTCCATCTCTTCACTTTCAGTCTGGCTGTATCTTTAGGTTCAAAATGCGTCTCTTGTATGCAACATATGGATGGGTCCTGTCGTTTTATCCAATCTGCAACCCTGTGCCATTTTATGGGTGCATTTAGGCCATTCACATTGAGAGTGATTATTGATAGATACGTTTTTATTGACATCGTGTTACCTTTGAAGTCTTTCTTTCTGTATATTGTCTATATTTCTGTTCATTGCTATTCTTAGGAATTTTCCTCTTTTATAGAACCCCCCCTTAATATTTCCTGCAGTGTCGACTTGGTGGTTGCATAGTCTTTTAAGCCTCGCTGGTCTTGGAAACTCTTTATCTCTCCAACCATTTTGAATGTCAGTCTTGCTGGATAAAGTATTCTTGGCTGCATGTTCTTCTCACTTAGGGACCCAAATACATCTTGCTAGTCCTTTCTGGCTTGCCAGGTTTCTGTGTGCAGGTCTGCCATTATTCTGATGGGCCTTCCTCTGTAATAAGGAGCAATTCAAAGTATAGAGATAGAGGAAACATTCCTCAACTTCATAAATTCTATCTATGAAAAAAGCACAGCAAATATCATACTCAATGGAAAAAGCTGACAGGCTTCCATTTGAGATCAGAAACATGACAAGGATGCCCACTCTTTCCACTCTTGTTCTAGTACCACATAGTACTAGAAGTCCTAGCAACAGCAATCATAGAACAAAGAGGAATAAAAGGTATTTGAGTTGGCAGTGAAGAAGCTAAACTCTCTCTCTTTGAAGATGACATGATACTTTATTGGAAAGCCAAAAGACTCCACCCCCAAACTACTAGAACTCATACTGCAATTCAGTAATGTGGCAGAGATATTGAAGAAGACATAAAAAGATGGAAGAGCATTCCATACTCATGTATCAGAAGAATAATCATTGTTAAAATGTCTATACTGCCTAGAACAATCTATACTTTCAATATCATTCCAATCAAAATTCCATCAGCATTTTTCAAAGATCTGGAGAAAACAATCCTAAAATTTGTATGGAACCAGAAGAGACCCAAATTGGTAAGGAAATGTGGAAATAGAAAAACAAAACTGGGGGCATCATGTTGCCTGATTTCAAGCTTTACTACAAAACTGGGATCACCAAGACAGCATGGTACCAGCACAAAAACAGACACATAGACTAATGAACAGAGTAGAGAGCCCAGATATGGACCCTCAACTTTATGGTCAAATAATATTTGACAAAGCAGGAAAGAATATACAATGGAAAGAAGACAGTCTCTTCAATAAATGGTGCTGGGAAAATTGGACAGCTATGTACAGAAGAATGAAACTCTCTTATATCATACACAAAGATAAACTCTAAATGGATAAAAGACCTTAACGCAAGGCAGGAATCTATAAAATTCCTAGAGGAGAACATAGGCAGTAACCTCTTTGACATTGGCCAAAGCAACTTCTTTCAAGACACGTCTCCAAAGACAAAGGAAACAAAAGGGAAAATGAACTTTTGGGACTTCATTAAGATCAAAAGCTTCTGCACAGCATAGGAAACAGTCAACAAAACAAAGGGACAACCCATGGATTGGGGAGAAGATATTCACCAATGACACTACAGACAAAGGGCTGATATCCAAGATCCATAAAGTACTTCTCAAACTCCACACACACGAAAAAGATAATCATGTCAAAAAATGGGCAGAAGACATGAACAGACACTTCTCCAATGAAGAGATAGAAATCATTAACAGACACATGAAAAAATGTTCAACATCCTTAGCTGTCAGGGAGATTCAAATCAAACCACATTGAGATACCACATTACACCAGTTAGAATGGCCAAAATTTACAAGACAGTAAGCAACATGTGTTGGAGAGGGTGTGGAGAATGGGGAGCCCTCTTACACTGTTGGTAGGAATGGAAGTTGATGTACCCACTTTGGAAAAGAGTGTGGAGATTTCTTAAGAAATTAAATATAGAGCTACCCTATGACCCAGCAATTGCACTACTGGGTATTTACTCCAAAGATACAGATGTAGTAAAAAGAAGGGCTATATGTACTCCAATGTACATAGCAGCAATGGCCAGAGTTGCCAAACTGTGGAAGGAGCCAAGATGCATTTCAATGGACGAATGGATAAAGAAGATGTGGTCCATATGTACAATGGAGTATTATGCCTCTGTCAGAAAGGATGAATACCCAACTTTTGTATCAACATGGAAAGGACTGGAAGAGATTATGCTAAGTGAAATAAGTCAAGCAGAACGAGTCAATTATCATTTGGTTTTGCTTATTTGTGGAGCATAAGGAATAACACGGAGGACATGTGGAGATGGAGAGGAGTGAGTTGGGGGAAATTGGAGAGGGAGACAAACCATGAGAGTCTATGCACTCTGGGAAACAAACTGAGGGTTTTGGAGAGGAGGGGCTTGGGGGGTTTTGTGAGCCTGTTGGTGGGTATTATGGAGGGCACATATTGCATGGAGAACTGGATGTGGTGCATAAACAATGAGTTCTGGAACACTGAAAAGAAATTTAAAAAAACAAAAACAAGAAAATAAAAATAATCTATAATCACACACTGTTTATATTTTTTGAGTTTTGTTTTTGTTTTTTTTTTTGTTTTGTTTTGTTTTTAGATATTGTCTGTAAGAAAAAAAAATGTCATGGAATCTTAACCTCAGACAAGACTATTCTGCAAACACTATAAAATAAGACAAAGCAAGGGAATTACATAATTTTGTCTAAGCACAGAGAAAAACAGGTTTGCCTTACCAGACACAAAATATTAAGCATGTTCTCTCTCTGCCAAAATGAATGACTGCTACTTTATTCCCAGTTCCAGCTTTTTCTTTATGCTGGTCTCTCTCTTCCTTAACACATAAGATTTGCTGTGATGCCCAATCATAGAATCCCTCCTACTCTGCTTTCTGCCAGCATTTAATCTGGAAAAAACTTCTTTATATGCTCTTCCAAATTAACCAACCAGAACCCAAACCCTAGAATTTGGTCTTTATAATAGTATCTTACTGAGACACCCCATACTCCCCCAAGATGAATGTTTATTATTGTTGTAGTGAGAAATAAATATAATGTTTTTAATTATAGATGTGTATATTAATCACATGTACCTGATTCTTTGACATCTAGGGTCTTGCTAGAGGGACTGCTCTTAGCACTGTTAACCAATTTCTAGAGATAGTTAATAATTCATTTGTGACTATGCCTTTCATATTCAAACCAACCAATCTAGAAACCCTACCTCAACCACCTCCTTTATAGGCTTTCATACTCTGGGCCTCTTTTCAGTCACTGTGATCACCTCAGGGGTAAGTACCAGACAACTAGGGGAGCCCATATGCCCATTAAGATTATTCTAATCCTTAACCTGCTTACCCTGTCTTGCCCCTTCTTTCCCCAAGAAACCATAATAAAGGTTCTTGCCTATGTCCCCATCCCCGTCTCTATCTCCTGACTGATACTGGTGTCTCTTTAGGTACCCCTCATGATGTACCATTACTATTTCCAGGAATTTATAAGTATAAAAATTCCTTCATTCATGACAATCATTTCTCTATATGCATACCTTGCCATTCTTGATTAAAACAAATCTCAAGTATATTTTAAAACAGCATGTCTCTTTAACTGAAGAAGAATATATATTTTTTTCAAATTTTTATTAAATTCTAGTTAGTAAACACATAGTGCAATATTGTTTTGGGGGTAAAATTCAGTGATTTTTCATTTACATACAACATTCAGTGCTCATCATAATAAGTGCCCTTTGTAATACCCATCAACAATTTGGCTCACACCCCCCCCACTCCCTCCATCAACCCTCAGTTTCTTCTCTCTAGTTAAGAGTCTCATATGGTTTGTTTCTCTCTTTCACTCTCTCATTCTCACTTTCATGGTGATATATGCTTTCTCATTCATTTTTCTCTATCCAGTGTCCTTCCTCAGGTGTCAAGGTAAACCTAGAAGAAATCATGGTTGCAACACCAGGGGCTGTGCTTAGTTGGTTAGATTGAAACTCCTGGTAGCTAAAAATATATTTGGCTAGGTGTGTCAAAACCAAGCTAATGAAAGGAGCCAAAGTCAGTCTCAGAAGGGCAATGTCAAGATTAGAAATAAGGAGAAAGTGTTAGAGATAGAACACTCATTAGGTTTAGAAACTGACTGAGAAAAAAAGCAAAACAGAAAAGAAAAAGAGGAAGAAAAAGGGTTTGAGACATTAACCATGAACAAAGCATCAGTGCTTATTATCTGGGATAGAACCTAAGGAAATGGGGAAAATCTGTATGATATTTAATTTTTAATATTTCTTTGTGATTATATATATATATATATATATATATATATATATATATATTTGGGAGAGAGAAAGAGAGGAAGATAATGAGTAGAGGGGACAGAGGATCTCATGCAGACTGCATGCTGAGTGGGTAACCCATCTTGGGGTTTGATTGCATGACCCTGAGATCATGACCTGAGCCAAAACTAAGAATTAGATGTCTAACTGACTGCATCACTCAGGTGCCCCTTTATATTTATTTTTTAAAATATTAGTTGCAACAAATAAAAATACTTATTGTTTGGACATTTATGAGATGACAGAGGAGTGGGGGACCCCGTTTCAACCAGTCCCCTGAATTTAGCTGGATATCTACCAAGCCAGACTGAACACCCATGAAATCAGCCAGAGATGTAAGATTGTATGACAGGAAGCACCAGATAATAGCCTTTGAACAGAATCCAGGAGCTTAACTGAAAAATGCTTGGATTGGGGTGGCCACTTGTGTGGACCTGTGCCTGTGGACCTGGGGAGTTGGCCATCACTGCAGCCACCACCCACACCCACCGAGACTGGGATTGCATGTGGTTTTGGAGGTACAGGGGGCAGAGACAGGCAGGGGCCTGGGTCCACCACTGAGAGGATCCCTGGGAGCATGCATTACCAGTGGGAGGCTGCGTTTTTTAGCCATGCTTACAGAAAGGGACGCTGTGTATTCTAGAGGGTTCAGAGAGTAGCAGACTCCTCTGGGGTGGAGATCTGGGTGTGGACATTTTCCTTTGCCCTGACCCTCCAAAAAATCTTGAAAAGCTGCCAGAGAACAAAAGCCATCAAACAAACAAACAAACAAACAAACAAAAACAACCAAAACTGGTTTCCACAGAGCCCAACCCTTTGATGGGGGCAGGGTAACTCCTTCCAAGCAGAATTGCCTGAAAAACAACACAGAAGGCCCCTCCCCCAGAAGACAAGCTGTAAGAAGAAGAGAATGACAACTTGAGGGTCCCCATAAAACTGTAAAACCGCAACACCAAGGGAGATTAGTATAGTGAACACCTGGTGTTGCTTCAGGGCCTGTGTATTTCTTAGATACAGCTTTTTAAATCTTTCTTATGTTCTCTGTTTTTTTCTTTTGACCCATTAAGCATTTCAACTAGATGCTTAATACAACATTTTCCATAGTCACTTTTTAACTATTACTGCTTCACACATATACTTTTTTTTCTCTTGTACACACACACACACACACACACTTAGATGACCTTCAATGTGGTCCTTTTTTCCCTATTTAACGCTACTTTTATATATATACATTATTTTTAATTTCCCTGTAACTCTGGGAAGTAGTATTTTCTAACAAAGATAACAAAATACACCTAGGAAGAATTGAAACACCCTACCTCACACACTTTAAGAGATTATAGCTCCCCCTTCTCTATGCCCTCCCCCCTTTTTTTAACTTTATAAACCTTATTTTTTGGTTTTATTTTGGCTGTGCTTTCTTGGTGGTGGCTTCTGATCACTACAAACCTTCCCAGGGTGCACCTTCCCTGAATTGTGGTTGATATTTTCAACTCTGTACATTCCCTCAACCACCCCTCAACAGAATGATTAAGAAGAGGAACTCCCAACAAAGAAAATAACAAGAGACAATACTCTCTCTGGTAGACCTAAGGATATGGATATAAGCAAGATATCAAAAATAGACTTTAGGGTAACAGTTATGAAGACAATAACTAGGCCAGAGAAAACCATTTACAGCCACATAGATTCTCTAAGGGCAGAAATGAGAGCTAATCAGGCTAAATTTTAAAATGCTATGAATGAGATCCAATCAAAGCTAGACACTCTAAAAACTAGGGTAAATGAAACAGAAAAACAAATTAGCAATCAAGAAGACAAGCTGATAGAAAGGAAGGGACAGAAAGAGGCGTGGAACAAACCCCTTAAAATCCATGAAAACAGAATTAGAGAAATAAATAATGCCATGAAACATTCCAATATCAGAATCATTGGGATCCCTGAGGGTGTGGAGAGAGCAAGAGGATTAGAAGATATATTTGAGCATATATATATATTTTTTTTAGCAGTAATTTGATCAACACCACAGTTTATTTGTAAACATATTATATGTGTCAATAATCAAATTGACAACACTTTATACATTTTGTTGCAGAATATTAACATCATACCAGAAAACAAACCACTGTACTCAGTTACAGAGTTGTGGTACTTTAAAATCTTTAAATACAAACTGTATTTGAAACACTGAACATAAAAGAGAAACATGAATGGCAGAGAAGATTGACAACATCAAGTAAAAGAAACTGATATTTCCCCCCAAAATGAATACAAAATCATCTGATCACAGATTTAAAATGAAATAAAGGAATCAAGAAAATCAGGTATGGTTTTAAATGACACAAAGTCCCATTTCTGTAGACCCACCTGAGAGGTGAAACTGTACCACACCAAATTCTGTGTCCTTTGGGATATTTTTCTCTTGGTTTCTAGAGAATGTTTTCCCATGGTTTAAGCACATTAAGGGGAGAAAAGAAAGGGGAGGTAGCACAAAGCCAAATGAAATTACTTTAAAATTCTTTCATAAGTCTTCTTTGGCAAATGAAGTCTACACTTAAAATTTAACGTTTTGTTGAGCAAATTGTAGGTGAGAACATCTCTAATGTGGGGAATAAAACTGGCATACGTGTCCTAGAGGCAGAGAGAACCACTCCCAAGATCAAAGAGAACAGCCTGACACCCTGGCATGTAAGAGTAAAACTCGCAAATCCTAGACCCAAGAAAACCATTCTAAGACCAGTTAGGGGGAATGTCTATTCCTTCCCTACAGAGGGACGAACATCAGAATAACATCAGACCAGTCCACAGAGACCTAGCCAGACAAAAAGGGCTGGCAAGACATATTCAGGGTATGAAATGAGAAGAACATGCAGCCAAGAATAATTTATCTGGCAAGGCTGTAATTCAGAATGGATGGAGAGACAAAGAGCTTCCAGGACTGGCAGAAGCTGAAAGAATAGGTGAACATTAAGCCAGCCCTACAAGAAATATTAAGGAAGGTTCTGTAAAAGGAGAAAGTCTCCAAGAGTGATATAGAACAGAAATTTACAGAGACAATCTATAGAAGCAAGGACTTCACAAGCAACATGATGACAATAAAATCATATCTTTCAGTAGTCACTCTCAATGTGAATGGACTAAGTGCTACCATGAAATGGCACAGGGTTGCAGATTGGATAAAAAGACAGAACCCATATGCTGTCCACAAGAGACCCATTTTGAAACTAAGGATACATCCACACTGACAGTGAAAGGTTGGATAACAATCTTTCATACCAACAGACCTCAAAAGGAAGCTGGGGTAGCAATAATCATATCAGAAAAAAATAGGTTTTAAGCTAAATGCAGTAGAGATACAGAAGGACAATATATTATTCTTAAAAAGTCTACCCAATAAGAGGATCAAACTACTGTAAATATCTATGCCCCCAACATGGGAGCAGCCAACTATTAACCAAAATAGACATATTGATAATGATATGTTAATAGTAGGATATCTCAAAAATCCAGTCTCAGCAAAAGACAGATCATCTAAGCAGAAACTCAACAAAGAAATACGAGCTTTGAATGACACCCTGGACCAGATGGACCTCATATATATGTACAGAATATTCCACCTTAAAACAACAATTCACGCAGAACTTTCTCCAAAATAGACCACATACTGGCTCACAATCAGGTCTCAACCAATACCAAAAGATTGAGATCATTCGCTGCATATTCTCAGACCATAATGCTTTGAAACTGGAACTCAATCACAAGAAAAAATTCAGAAGAAATTGAAACACTTGGAAGCTAAAGACCGTACAACGTTTGGGTCAACCAGGAAATCAAAGAAGAACTTAAATAATTCATGGAAACCCAATAAGAATGAAAACACATTGGTCCAAAACCTACACAATACTGATAAGGTGGTTCTAAGGGGGAAATTTATAGTCATCCAAGTCTCATTCAAATAAATAGAAAAATTCCAAATTCACCAACTAAGTTTACACCTTAAAGAACTGGAGAAAAGACAACAAATGAAGCCCATATCATGCATGAGAAAGGAAATAATTATGATTAGAGCAGAGATCAATGAATTAGAAACCAGAAATATAGTAGAACACATCACCTAAACAGGAAGCTGGTTCTTTGAAAGAATTAATGAGATCAATAAACCACTAGTCAGACTTATCCAAAAGAAAAAAGAAAAGACCAAGTTAATAAAATTATGGATGAAAGGGGAGAGATCACGACTAACACTAAGGAAATAGAAATAATTATCAGAAATTTTTTTATCAAAGATTATATGCCAATAAATTAAGCAACATGGAAGAAATGGATATTTCCTGGAAACCTATGAACTATCAAGAGTGAAACAAGAAGAAATTGAAAACCTGAGTGGACCAATAACCAGTAACAAGATTGAATCAGTGATCAAAAATCTCCCAAAAAACAAGAGTCTAGGACCTGATGGATTCTCTGGAGAATCCTACCAAACATTCAAGGAAGAAATTATACTTATTATCCCAAAGCTGCTTCACCAGAAAGGAGAATTTCAGATCAGTATCCCTGATGAATGTGGATGCCAAAATTCTCAACAAGATCCTAGCTAATAAGAACAAACAGTACATTAAAAGGATTATTCATCAGGACCAGGTAGGATTTACCTCTGGAATGCAAGGGTGATTTAACATTCACAAATCAATGTGATAGAACACATTAATAAGAGAAGAAGAACATATAGTCCTCTCAATGGATGCAGAAAAAGCATTTGACAAAATACAGCATCCTTTTTTGATTAAAACGCTTCAGAGTGCAGGGATAGAGGGAGCATTCTTCAATTTCACAAAAACCATCTATGAAAAGCCCACAGTGAATATCATTCCCAATGGGGAAAAGCTGAGGGTCTTTTCCTTAAGGTCAAAAACATGACAAGGATGTCCACTCTCACTGCTATTGTTCAACATAGTCTTGAAGTCTTAGCAACAACAATCAGACAACAAAAAGAAATAAAATGTATTCAAATTGGCCATGAAGAAGTCAAACTCTCTCTCTTCACAGATGACATTATACTCTGTGTGGAAAACCTATAAGTCTCCACCTCCAAATTACTAGAACTCATATAGCAAGTCAGTAATGTGGCAAGATACAAAATCAATGCACAAAAATCAGTTGCTTTCCTATACACTAACAATGTAACTGTAGAAGGAAAGATTATCAAATAGATTCCATTTACAATAGTACCAAAAAAATACAAGATACCTTGGAAAAACCTAACCAAAAAGGTAAAGGATCTATACTCCATAAACTACAGAACACTTATGAAAGAAATTGAAGAAGATACAAAAATATGGAAAAACATTCCATGCTCATGGATCTGAAGAATAAACATTGTTAAAATGCTGCCCAAAGCATTCTATACTTCCAATGCCATCCCAATAAAAATATCAATGGAATTTTTCAAAGTGATGGAAGAAACAATCCTAAAATTTATATGGAAACAGAAAAGACCCCCAATAGATAAGGAAATGTTGAAAAAGGAAAAAAAAAAGCTGGGAGCATCACATTGCAAGATTTGAAGTTATATTACAAACCTGTGATCACTAAGACATTATGGTATTGGCACAGAAACACAGAAAAAGATAAATGGAACAGAATGGAGAGCCCAGATATGGACCCTCAGCTCTATGGTAAATTAATCTTCCACAAAACAGGAAAAAATATCCAATGGAAAAAAAAGCACAGTATCTTCAACAAATGGTGATGGGAAACCTGGACTGTTATACACAGAAGAATGAAACTCCACCATGCTCTTACACCATACACAAAGATAAACTCTAAATGGATAAAGACATCAATGTGAGACAGGAATCCATCACAATCTTAAAGAAGAACACTGTGAGTAACCTCTTTGACATTGATCGCAGCAACTTCTTTTAAGACACGTCTCCAAAGACAAGGGAAACAAAAGTGAAAATTAACTTTTGGAACGTTATCAAGATAAATAATTTCTGCACAGCCAAAGAATCAGTCAAGAAAACAAAGAGGCAAACCATGAAATGGAAGAAGATGTTTGCAAATGACACTACAGACAAAGGGCTGATATCCAAGATCTATAAAGAACTCAAACTCAACACACACAAAAAACAGATAATCATGTCAAAAAAATGGGCAGAAGACATGAACAGACACTTCTCCAAAGAAGACATACAAATGTCTAACAGACACATGAAAAAATGTTCAACATCATTAGCCATCAGGAAAATTCAAACCAAACCACATTGAGATGCCACCTTACACAAGTTAGAATGGCAAAAATTAACAAGGAAAGAAACAACAAATGTTGAACAGGTTGTAGAGAAAGAACCCTCTTACACTGTTGGTGGGAATGCAAGTTGGTGCAACCACTTTGGAAAACAGTGTGGAGCTTCCTCAGTTAAAAACAGAGCTACCCTATGACCCAGCAATTGCACTACTGTATATTTACCCCAAAGATACAGATATAGTGAAAAGAAGGGCCACATGTACCCCAATGTTCATAGCAGCAGTGTCCATGATAGCCAAACTGGGGAAGGATCTGAGATACCCTTCAACACATGAATGGATAAAGAAGATGTGGTCCTAATGGAACAGAGTAGAGAGTCAAGATATGGACCCTCAACTCTATGGTCAAATAATCTTCAACAAAGGAGGAAAAAATGTTCAGTGGAAAAGACAGTCTCTTCAATAAGTGGTGCTGGGAAAATTGGACAGCTATGTATAGAAGAACATACATACCATACACAAAGATAACCTCGAAATGGATGAAAGACCTCAGCGTGAGGCAGGAATCTATCAAAATCCTCGAGGAGAACATAGGCAGTAACCTCTTCAACATTGGATGCAGCAACTTCTTTTAAGACATGACTCTAAAGGCAAAGGAAACAAAAGCAAAAATGAACTTTTGGGACTTAATCAAGATCAATAGCTTCTGCACAGCAAAGGAAACAGTCAACAAAACAAAGTGGCAACCCACAGAATGGGAGAAGATATTCATAAATGACACTTCAGACAAAGGGCTAATATCCAAAATGTATAAAGAACTCCTCAAACTCAACATCCAAAAAATAGATGATCATGTCAAAAAATGGGCAGAAGACATGAACAGACACTTCTCCAAAGAAAGCATACAAATGTTAAGAGACATACAAAAAAATGTTCGTCATCACTAGCTATCAGGGAAATTCAATTCCAAACCACATTGAGATACCACCTTACACCAATTAAAATGGCTAAAATCAACAGGACAGGAAACAACAAATGTTGGAGAGGATGTAGAGAAAGGGGAACCCTCTTACACTGTTGGTGGGAATGCAAGGTGGTATAGCCACTTTGGAAAACAGTGTGGAGATTCCTCAAAAAATTAAAAATAGAGCTATCCTATGACCCTGCAATTGCATTACTGGATATTTGCCCCAAAGATACAGATGTAGTGAAAAGAAGGGCCATCTGTACCCCAGTGTTCATAGCAGCAATGGCCACAATCACCAAACTGTGGAAAGAACCTAGATGCCCTTCAATGGACAACTGGATAAAGAAGATGTGGTACATGTATATAATGGAATATTATGCCTCCATCAGAAAGGATGAATACCTAATTTTTGTATCAACATGGACAGGACTGGAGGAGATTATGTCGAGTGAAATAAGTCAAGCAAAGAAAGTCAATTATCATACGGTTTCACTTACTTGTGAAGCATAAGGAATAACATGAAGGACATTAGGAAAAGGAAAGGAAAAGTGAAGTGAGGAAAATTGGAGGGACAGATGAAGCATGAGAGATTATAGCCTCTGATAAACATACTGAGGGTTTTGGAAGGATAGGGGGTGGGTATTAAGGAGAGCATGTATTGCATGGAGAAGTAGGTATTGTATTTAAGCAATGAATCATGGAACACTACTTCAAAAACTAATGATGTTGTATATGGTGGCTAACAATAATAAAAATACTTATTGTTTGATTTTGCAGATTTTATAGCTTTATTTTTAGGAAGAGCTATTTTATTTCCTTACAATTTAAATATGAAATTATCTAAGTTTAATTTTTTTTTCTACTAGTTAGAAAGTGAGAATTCTGATCTGTCTTGTTAATAATGAATATATAACAAATGGTGTCATGCAGTTGGGAGGTCTGATGTAAGTGCAGCTCTGGAACGCCAGAAAAGCTCTCAGAAAAGATGGTGGTAGGTGACTTATTCTCTTCATGCTGTATAGAATATGAAATTCTGAATCTCAAGCAATATTTTATTCCAAATGGGATCATTTCCAAGCAATAAACAACATATGACTACATTAAATATTGCTTCCACATACACACAACTCAGAATTGAACTGTTACTCATACTTCTAAGCACATTATGGCAGTTCTCACATGAAAAATGGTAGACAGGCGACACCTAGGTGGCCTAGTTACATAGGCATCTGACTCTTGATTTCAGCTCTGGTCATGATCTCAAGGTCATGAGATCAAGCCCCACATCAGTCTCCACACTCAGCAGGAAGTCTGTTTGAGATTCTCTTCTCTCTCTCCCCTTCTGCCCGTCCCCCAGCTCATGCTCTCTAAATAAATAAATAAGTAAGTAAATCAGTAAAATCTTTTTAAAAAGAAAAATGGTAGACAATGTCCTGTCCAATTTATTTGAATGAAATATAGGCTCCTAATGATGAAAAACATATTTCATTAATTTTTCATTCACTTCCCAGTAATCTTTAGTGAGAAAGACCTTCTCTAAAACCACTTTCTTTCTAAAATATATCAAGCTAAAAGTATTTATCCTCTTCTTTTCTTGTTTGCACTATTTAATCTGAAAATACTTTCAGATTTCACAGAAATAAGAGCATATTTCTTCAGGATCTTTACAAAGACAGTTTTTTAGTAGATACCTTAACTTCAAGAAGAAGCTTGATGTCAGGACAGTCCCATTATCTATTTCATTGATGTGTAGGATCATAGACTCTTTGAGTTAGGAGAGGCCGAAATATATTTTTTAAAAGATTTTATTTATTTGTTTGAGAGAGAGACAGTGAGAGACGACATGAGTGAGGAGAAGGTCAGAGGGAGACGCAGACTCCCCATGGAGCTGGGAGCCTGATGGGGGACTCGATCCTGGGACTCCAGGATCACGAGCTGAGCTGAAGGCAGTCGCTTAACCAACTGAGCCACCCAGGCGCCCCGGCAGGCTGAAATATTAATGGAAGTTACTTTTTGTCATCTACTTTAGTTCATATTAATATCCTAGTCCCTTTTGTACACTCCAATGCTTCCAAATATTTGAAAAAGGATTTCACAGTCCCTTATCCAATATAAGTACAGATTTATTAACCAATTCCAGCTACCATTCTCTGGTAGCTTCAGATTATGAATGCCCTTTTAAAAATGTTGTACAACATTCTAGATTTGATCTGACCTCTAACCTAACATAGCATGGGCTTTGTGGGAAGCCATAATATGGCGTTGACTCATACTGAGTTTTTTTGTCAACTGAACTCCCTAAACCTTTTATGATAAGTCTCCAGTTCTGTTTTTGTGAAATTAGTATTTTTGAAACTAAATGCATGAATTTCCATTTAATTCAATTAAACTTCATATTTTAGTGTTAGTCCAATATTTATTATGAATCATAATAATAGCTTTCTTGAAAAAGTCAATAAACTTTTTTTAGACTCAAATAGTGAATAGTTTCTTTTGCCCATCTATAGTGTCTGTGATGAACTCCTCAAATTTTCCATAGTAGTGCAAAAATATCCATATGCAATTCATAAGCTAATTGGTGTTATTGTGTCCCAATAACTTTTTCAAAGAGCTGGAACAAATAATCTTAAAATTTGTATTGAATCAGAAGAGACCCCCGAATCGCTAAGGAAATGTTGAAAAACATAAATAAAACTGGGGGCATCACGTTACCTGATTTCAAGCTTTACTACAAAGCTGTGATCACCAAGACAGCATGGTACTGGCATAAAAACAGACACATAGACCAGTGGAACAGAGTAGAGAGCCCAGATATGGACCCTCAACTCTATGGTCAAATAATCTTCGACAAAACAGGAAAAAAATATACAGTGGAAAAAAGACAGTCTCTTCAATAAAAGGTGCTGGGAAAACTGGGCAGTTATATGTAGAAGAATGAAATGCGACCATTCTCTTACACTGTACACAAAAATAAACTCAAAATGGATAAAAGACCTCAATGTGAGACAGGAATCCATCAGAATCCTAGAGGAGAACATAGGCAGTAATCTCTTCGATATCAGCCACAGCAACTTCTTTCAAGATATGTCTCCAATAACTTTTTATTTACAAAAACAACAAAGAGGGGAGCCTCAGTGGCTCAGTTGGTTAAGCATCTGCCTTCTGCTCAGGTCTTGAGATCGAGTGCTTCATTGTGATCCCTACTCAGCAGGGAGTCTTCTCCCTCTGCCCCTCACATGCTTGTGTACTCTCTCTCTCTCCTCTCTCTCATTGTCTTTCTCTCCCTCTCTCTCAAATAAATAAATAAATAAATACAATCTTTAAAAAGTGAAAAAAAAAATTGGTCTGCGAGCTTAGTTAGTTATCCCCTAAGGTAAAACATTGTACATAAAAGCCTGTCTTGAGCCTTCTGAGAAGCAATTCTATAGCTTTCCTCAGAGTTTAAAAGAGTTCAGGTCTCCAAGATAGTGAACATGTGCTCTAGGGACTATCAGAATGTATTCTTGCTAGGTTTATAATCATTTGCCTGGAGAATGACAGTTCCAGTTTATTCCTATTGTTTCAGTGTTCAGTTTCATTAGTACCCTCTTTCACTCTCAAAAGTCTTTTAGTTTGGTTAAGAACTATATTATTACTCTGTTAATATGCTATATAGATATGGCCTTTTAGGCCCAGAGACGTTTATAAAACTTAGAATTTAATCAAGATCTCCGGTTTAACTGTTCAGGTAATAAATCTTGCAAAGACTAGTACCTTGCTATTTTTTTCTCTTCTATTCAGTTTTAAAATGGCAGATTAAAGGAATGAGAGACAAAGGGTTATTGTGATGAACTAAAAGATGGTTTAAATTACTGGTGTTGAGAGGAATTTGGGTGCAAACAATAGCACTATAAAGAGAAAAACAAAGACTGTGGTCAGGAAAATAGTATTGAGGCCAGAATAAAGGGGAGCATACACAAATGGTCCCTCTTCAGAAATACTACCACAAAATTCATGGTTTTTCAATCTCCTGGTTCTGTGTTGAGGAGAAAAAAATTCTTAACATTTTTGAGACGTTTCTAAGGGCCATTTAATTAAAAACTGAAGATTGCCAAGACTTTTAGATGCGTGTGTGGGGATGGACTACTTGGGGTTTTGCTCCAACACTACAACTTTGTAATTCCTCTGAAATATGTTTTCTAAATAGAAGCTGAGATAAATCTGCTTTCTACATGAATATATTCTAGACATGTTCTTCTGTCAGTGAGTTGTATTGATTTTGGCAAGGTATTTCCCCTCTCTGAGCTTAAGGACTGTCTCATTTTTTTAAGTGGGATGCTAATTTGTGTTATGCCAGTAGAGATTTTTCGAAAATCAAGTACAAAGTGGCTTTTGTAATGCAGACAGAAAGCAGGTGTGCATGTATGTGCACGTATTACTTTAAAATCTTTTCCTGAGTTTTTTGGGACTAACCTTAAAGCTATTTCTTTAACTGCATATCTGATGTACCTGCTATTATTCCTTTTTATCTGTATTCTCACAGAGTATGCTCAGTATAATCTATTTGAGAGTTCTTCCCTTTATTTTAAATTGTAGGACAGTCTGACCTACAACTTCATGAAGTCATTTAAGAGTGCTTATATTTAGGGGGAAGAGTTAAGATGGCAGAGAATTAGGGGAACCCTAAGCTTTTCTCATCCCTCAAACACAGCTAGATATCAATCATTCTGCACACCTTAGAAGTCAATTAGAAGTCTGAGAGAACAAAAACTCCCAGTCTACAAGTAGAAAAGTGACAACCTATTGGAAAACTGGAGGGGCAGAAAGCTGAACTGGGGTAGAAATAGCAAAAATGGGGCAATACCTATCCCTGGAGGAACAATGTGTGTCCACACCACGGGAGACCCTAAAATTTGGGGGTTTGAAACTCAGTTGTGTGCCTGAGATTTAAAAAAAAAAAAAAAACTGGACACAGGAAGGGTGAAAGGAGGATTCTGACAGAGATTGGGGACACAAGTGATTGATTGCTCTTCTGTGAGGGCTCACTGAAGAGAGGCCTCACAAATGTTAAGCTCCTGGGCTAGAGAACAAGGAGCCGCCATATTCATCTTGCCCCATTAGCCCTTCAGGGAGCAAAACAGCACTGCCTAGTGGAGGCCAAACCTGCTTACACCAAGCTCTGCCTCCCTGTGCCCTGGAGGCACATTTCCACTTAGGTAAGTCTACCTGAAAGTCAGCATGAAAGGACCCTCCCCCAGAAGACCAGCACAAAGAATTTGCTTCCACCAAGTTTACTAGTCATAAACTGCTTCAAAGCTTCAGCTCTAGGGGAAAATAGGATCTGGTTTTCTTTTTACCTATATTCTTTATTTTTATATTATTTATTCAGGGAGACTGGGTAGCTAAGTTGGTTAAGTGTCTGCCTTTGGCTCAGGTCATGATCTGGAGGTCCTCCCGCTGAGTCCTACATCAGGCTCTCTGCTCAGCGGGAAGATTGCTTCTCCCTTTCCTTCTGTCCCTCCCACCTGCTCATGCTCTCTTTCTCTCTCTCAAATAAATAAATAAATATCTTTGTAAAAATTAATAAATTATGTTTTTATTCATTTTCTTACTTTTTAAAGTTTTTGTATTTTTAAATTTTTTAATATTTTTATATTTATATATGTACCATACACACACACGAATACACACACATATACACACATACAACTTACTTTCATTTTATTTTATTTTATTTCACTTTATTTTATTTGTTATTTATTTTTTATGGGGTCAGATCTAAATTATTTTAAAAAGTGAACCAAAACACATGCAGGTTCTACTGTTTGGGGGTTGATTTTTTTTTTCTTCTGTTCATTGCTTTGTTTTTTTCTTCTCTATTCTTTCCTTTTCTGGACAAAATAATTTATCTCAAAAGAAAGAACCAGATCTCTCCACAGAAACTTGACAGGCCAGAAAGCGATGGAAGCAAATAGTCAAAGTGCTGAATGGGAAAAATATCTGCTGAGAATTCTTTTTCCAGCAAGGCTTTCATTCAGAATAAAAGGAGGGATTAAAGAGTTTCCTAGACAAACAAAAGCTAAAGGAGTTCATGACCACTAAACCAGTCCAGTAAGACAATTTAAGGAGGGGTCTTTGAGTGGAGGGGGGGAAAAAAAAGGACAAAAAGCAACAAATCTAGAAAGGACAAGTGAACATCTCCAGAAACCACCTCTATAGGTAACAAAATGGCCATAAATTCATACCTTTCAATAATCACTCTGAATGTAAATGGATAAATGCTCCAATCAACATGCATAGGGAAAATACATAGGGTATCAGAATGGATTAAAAGCAAAACAAAACAAAACAAAGAACAACAATAACAAAAACACAAAAACAAGATCCATCATTTTAGACCTAAGGACTGCTTCAGAGTGAATGTGCAGGTATGAAGAATGCTAATGAATGCTAATGCTAATGAATATTAAAATAAAACCAGAGCAGCCATACTTATATCAGACAAATGAGATTTTAAAACAGACTGTAACAAGAGATGAAGAAGGTCATTATATCAGACATTAGGGGTCTATCCATCCAGAAGATCCAAAAATTGTAAATATTTATACCTTAACTTGGGAACACTCAAACATATAAATTGATTAATAGCAGAGTTAAAGAAACTCATTGGCAAAAATAAAATAGCACCCTACTTATAGCAATGGATACACCACCTAAGCACAAAATCAACAAGGAAACAATGACTTTGAATCACAAACTGGACCAGATGGATTTAACAGATATATTTAGAATTTTTCACCCTAAAGCAGCATCATGCACATGTTTTGTACACATGGATCATTATATAGAATAGAATAGAATAGAATTTTATAGAATAGAATAGACATTATATAGAATAGAACACATACTGTTTAACAAATCAGGCTTCAACCAGTACAAAAAGTTTGTATATTTTCAGACTGAAATGTTATGAAACTTGAAATTAACCAGAAGAAAAAATTGGAACAGCCTCAATTATATGGAGGTTAAAGAACACCTTACTAGAGAATGAATGGGGTAAACAGGAAACCAAAGAAAGAATTAAAAAAAAAACATGGAATCAAATGAATATGAAAACACAACAGTCCAAAACCTTTGGGATACAGAGAAGGTGTAAACTCTAAAAACATCTGCAGAAGGGAAATAATAAAGATTAGAGAACAAATCAACAATATAGAAACAAAGAAAAAAAATCAGAAGACTGGCTTAATGAAAATAGATGGTTCTTTGGCATAATTAATAAAATTGGTAATTCCTTAGCCAGACTTACCAAAAATGAAAAAGGGCCCAAACAGATAAAATCACAAATTAAAGACCATAGATCACAGCCAACACCACAGATATTATTAGAGAATACTATGAAAAAGTATATGCCAACAAACTGGGGAGCCTGGAAGAAATGGACAAATTCCTAGAAACCTACAAATCATCAAAAATGAAGTAGGAAGAAAAAAAAAGAATTAAAAAATAAAGAAGTAGGAAGGGGCACTGGGGAGGATAAGTTGGTTAAGCATCTGCCTTTGCCTCAGCTGATGATTCTGGGGTTCCTGGGATTGAGCCCCACATTGAGCTTCTTCCTCAGTGGGGAGTCTGCCTCTCCCTCTCCCTCTATCTGCCACTCACCCAGCTTGTTCTCTCTCTCTTAAATAAATATCTAAAATCTTTAAAAAATGAAGTAGAAAGAAATAGAAAATATGAATAGACCAATAATCAACAAAGAAATTAATTCAGTAATCAAAATAATCCCAAAAAACAAAAGTTCATGTCTTTCCAGGGGTATTTTGCCAGACATTGAAAGAAGAATTAGGGGTCCCTGGGTGGCTCAGTTGGTTGGGCCACTGCCTTCGGCTCAGGTCATGATCTCAGGGTCCTGGGATTGAGTCCCGCATCAGGCTCTCTGCTCAGCAGGGAGCCTGCTTCCCTTCCTCTCTGCCTGCCTCTCTGCCTACTTGTGATCTCTCTCTGTCAAATAAATAAAATCTTTAAAAAAAAAAAAAAGAAAGAAGAATTAATGCCTATTCTCAAAATGTTCCAAAAAATAGAAGTGGAAGGAAACTTCCAAGCTCATTCCATGAAGGCAGCATTACTTTGATTCTGAAACCAAAGACCCCACTGAAAATAAGAATTACAGGCTAAAATACCTGCGGAACATGGATACAAAAATTCTGGCATTTTAGCCAGCAAATTTAATTCAACAGTACATTAAAAGAGCAAATTTATTCATCTTGGTGAAGTAAGAATTTTTTCCCCCTGGGCTGCAGGAGTAGCTCAATATTCACAAATCAATCAACATGATACACCCCATTAATAAAAGAAAGGATAAGAACCATATGATCCTGTCAATAGATGAAGAAAAAGCATTTGACAAAACACAGCATCCTTTCTTTATAAAAACCCTCAAAAAGTAGGGATAGAGGGAATATACTTCAACCTCATAAAGGCAATATACACATGAAACAAAACTAATGTCATTCTCAGTGGGGTAAAAGTGAGGTTCTTTCCTCTACAGTTAGGGAGAAGGCAAGAGTGTGCACTCTCATCATTACTATTTAACGTAGTACTGGAAGTCTTAGCCTCAGCAATCAGAAAACTAAAAGAAATAAATGGCATCCACATTGACAAGGAAGAAGTCAAATTTCCACTATTTGCAGATGACCCAATAAACTATGTAGAAAACCCAAAAGACTACCAAAAAAATTTCTGAAACTAATAAATAAATTCAACAAAGTTGCAGGATATAAAACCAATGTGCAGAAATCTGTTGCATTTCTATACACCAATAACAAAGCAGCAGAAAAAGAAATCAAGGTATCAATCCTATTTGCAATTGCACCAAAAATAGAAAGATACCTAGGGATAACTCTAATCGAAGAGGTAAAAGATCTGTACTCTGAAAACTACAAAATGCTTATGAATGAAACTGAAGTAGACACAAAGAAATGGGAAGGCATCCCACACCTATGTATTGGAATAACAAACAGGTTCATAATGCCTATACTACCCAAAGCAGTCTAAACATTTAATGTTTCCCCTATCAAAATACCAATACCATTTTTCACAGAGCTTAAACCAACCTAAAATTTGTATGGATCTACAAAAGACCTCAAATTGCCAAAACAGTTCTGAGAAAGAAAAAACTAAACTGGAGGCATCATGATTCCAGGTTTAAGGTATATTACAAAACTGTAGTAATCAAGATAGTATGATACTGGCACAAAAACAAAAACATGGATCAATGGAGTAGAATAGAGAACCCAGAAATGGATCCACAACCATATGGTCAACTAATCTTTGACAAAGCAGGAAAGAATATCCAATGTAAAAAATACAGTCTCTTCAACAAGTGGTGTTGGAAGAACTG
This sequence comes from Mustela erminea, assembly GCF_009829155.1. Classification (NCBI taxonomy): domain Eukaryota; kingdom Metazoa; phylum Chordata; class Mammalia; order Carnivora; family Mustelidae; genus Mustela; species Mustela erminea. The sequence goes on along the minus strand of NC_045635.1, from coordinate 70,196,703 downwards.
GACAGCAACATGTGTAAGAATGAAACTGAACTACTTTCCCACACCATACACAAAAATAAATTCAAAATGGATGAAAGGCCTAAATGTGAGACAGGACACCATCAAAACCTACATGAGAATACAGGCAGAAACCTTTTTGACCTTGACCATAGAAACTTCTTGTTAGACAGATAGCAGGAGGCAAAGGAAATAAAAGCAAAAATGAACTATTGGAAATTCATCAAGATAAAAAGCTTATGTCCAGTGAAGGAAACAATCAACAGAACTAAAAGGTAGCCTACAGAATGAGACAAGATATTTGCCTACAAAATTTATTATCTAAAATCTTTAAAGAAATATCAAACTCAACACCCCAAAACCAAATAAAACAGTTAAGAAATGGGAAGTGGACATGAATAGACAGTTTTCCAGAAAGGCATCCAGATGGGTTACAGACAAATGAAAAGATGCTCAACATTACTCATCACGAGGGAAATACAAATGAAAACCATTATGAGATACCACATCACACCTGTCAGAATGGCTAAAATTATCAACACAGGAAACAACAGATGTTATTGAAGGTGCAAAGAAAGGGTAACCCTCTTACACTGGTGCAACCTCTCTGAAGAGCAGAATGGAGGTTCCTCAAAAAATTGTAAATAGAACTACCTTATAATATAGAAATTATACCACTAGGTTTTTACCCAAAGGATACAAAAATACACATATGAAGGGATACATGCACCCTGACGTTTATAACAGCATTATCAATAGCAACCAAGGCATGGAGAGTCCAAATGTCCCCGCCATACCCTAGAGAAAACATATATAAATTATCTATCTATCTATCTATCTATCTATCTATCTATATGTGTGTGTGTGTGTGTGTTTGTGTGTGTGTGTGTATAAAATCACCAGTGGAATATTACCCAACCACCAAAAGGAATGAAAGAGATAAGTTGGTGGAAGAGTAGGGGGCCTCATTTCAACTAGACCCCTGAACTTAGATAATTATCAAAATATTCTGAACACCTATGAATTCAACCTGAGATGTAAGAAGAGAATTGCTGGAATTCTACAAATAGAAAAGTGACCACTTTTGCAAGGTACAAGGTGGGGAGAAATGAATCTTACAGGATATGTTGGAAGATAATCAGTGGTGGGGAGGGAGCCTCCATAAGCCAGCTACCAGAAAGTGATATAGCCCTGGACCCCAATGTCAGGATCCTTAGAAATCTGCTCCTGTGAGAGATGTTCCTGACTGAAAAGGGCTCAGGTGGTGAAGCAGGGCAGAGTCCTTTGTGGGACAATGGGGTCTCATAATCCCTAAGGTCACAGAAAGAACAGGGGTGCCTGAGCAAGCAGAGTTCCCAAGCACTGGAGCAGGGAACCCAGTATGGATCAGTGTGCTCCAGAGGGGCTTTTAGCTCACCATAGTTCACCATAATCCACAAACTGCAGCATAATTATGCAACAGCTGTCATGCAGGGGCCCTGCAAAGGAGAGAAAGGCAGTAGCACACTGCCTTCTCCTGTGAGGAGTGGCATAGACATGCACCACAGTAGTCTGGAATTTGGTACACACAAAACTGAAGAATGTTTGTTCATGAGGGATTGCTGAATAAAGGGCACCATGGTCTCTTGGCTCTGGGGCTTGAGATCAGGGTACAACAATTTTTGTTTTCATCTTCTAGAGAGGGACAGAAGGCCTGCAGGGAACAAAAGCCACATACACCAACAAGTAGCAGTTCACACTGAGACTGGCCTCCTGGAAAGGGGCATTGGAACTCCACCCAGGCAGACTCCTGAGAATCAGCACAGCACGCTCCTCCCCCGGAAGACCAGCTGAAACATCAGGGGAACACCAAGTTTACAGATCACACAGTAATGCAAACTCCAGGGGAAGGGGAACACAGTATATAGAATTTGAGAGGTTTTTTCCTCATGATTCATTTATCTTTCAGTTGAAATTTTTCTTTTCCTTTTTTTCATTTTTCCTTTTCAATTAGTTTCTTATTTTAACAACTCTTTGTTTTTGTCATTTTTAATTATTTTTACATTTACATTTCATAGATATATGTCTCATTTTGGCTTCCTTTAACTGTGTTTAATTTAATTAATTAAATAAAATTAATAATTCTTATTTATACTAGTAATAATTAATAATTAAATAAAAATAAATGAGTTTTAATTTATTTCTGAAAAGATTTATTTTATCTATTTGACAGAGAATGAAAGAGCACAAATAGAGGGAGCAGCAGAGGAAGAGGGAGAAATTGGCTCCCCAAAAAACAGGGCACGCAATGCAGGGTTGCATCCCAGGACCCTGGGATCATGGCATAAACAGAAGGCAGACGCTTAATGAACTGAGCAACAGAGGTGCCCCAGTTTTATTTTTGTGTGTATATAAGTTTGGCTTTCTTTATAATTTTGGGATGTATTATCTTCTATCAAACAACACAAATACACCCAGGACCAAGTCAATCACCCTGTTTTGTCCTCCTGGGAGATTATGTTCTCTCTTTCCACCCCTGCACCCCCCCCTTTTTTAATTTTTGTTTTTGTGTTTTGATTTTTGTTTCTGACCTCTTTGATTTGCCTACTGTGTATTTCACTTGGGTCACAGTTGATATTCTTGATATTGTTGACTTTTTCATCCATTCTTCTCTCAGCAAAATGACTAGGAGGAATTCACAACAAAAATATGTACAAGAGGAAATACGTTCTGCCACAAATCTAATTTATAAAGCTATAAGTAAAATGTCAGAGATGGAGTTCAGGATAGTAATTATAAAGTTATTAGCTGGACTTGAAAAAAGCATAAAGACACTAGAGAATGTCTTAGTGCTGAAATAAAATCTTCTCAGGTCAAAGTTTAAAATTCTCCAACCAAGATGCATTCTAAATTGGATGCTGTAACAGCTAGAGTAAATGAGGCAGAGGAGAGAGTAAGTGACAAAGAAGACAAATTGATGGAAAGGAAAGAGGTTGAGATACAACTAATAGACCATGAGGGGAGGCTTTAAGACATCAGGAATACCATAAAACAAAACAATATTAGAATTACCAGAGTCCTTGAGGGAGAAGAAAGAGAGAGTCAGAAGATATACTAGAACAAATCATAGCTGAGACCTTCTCTAATCTGGGGAAAGAAATAAGCATTTAGGTCCAAGAGGTAGAGAAGACCCCTCCCAAAATCAATAAAAATAGAGCAATATCCCAACATATAATAGTGAAGCTTGCAAATTTCAGAAATAAAAAGAAAATCCCTGAAAACAACTGAAGACAAGAGGATCTTAACTTAAAAAGATAGAAAATTAGGCTGACAACAGATCTATCCAAAGAGATCTGGTAGGAGAGAAAGGGCTGGCAAGATATATCCAGGGTACTAAATGACAAGAACATGGAGCCAAGAATACTTTATGTAGCAAGGCTGTCATTTAGAATGGGAGAAAAAAGAGCCTCCAGGACAGACAGAAACTGAAGAAAGGAAAAAACATAAAAACCTCCAGAGAACAAAAACCTGAAAAAACGGTTTCCTCAGAGCCCACCCCCTTGAGGAGAGCAGAAAGAGTTAACTCAGGGAACATTGTATCAAAACCCACACGGCAGGCCCCTCCCCCAGAAAACCAACCAGGAAAAAAAAAAAAAAGATGACAAGAGAACAACCACCACTACTTCACAGATACAACTTTTGTTTTTGATTCGTTCCCACTATTCTGGTTCATTTTTTTTATATAGATAATTTTTTAAACTACTTAACATCACAGTGAGATGTCCGGTACATCAAATTCCATAATAACATTTTAACCTGAATTTTTGATACATGTACCCGTGTTTTTCTTTTGCTTTTCTATTTTTAATTTTTTTTTAAATTTTAGTTTAGTTTAGGTTAGTTTAGTTTAGTTTATTATTTTTTATTTTTATTTTTTTAATATTCCTATAGAGTTAAACTTCAAGGTAGTCCCTTTTCCCCAATCAATGCTACCCTTATAGGTAAACTAATTTTTAATCCCTCTTTATCTTAGGAAAGTTGAGTCCTTTAACAAAGATATCAAGATACATCCAGGAAGAATCAAAATAACCTTCCTCACCCACATTGAGAATTTATAACCACTCTCCCATATTTTTCTTCTGTCAGAGTTTCTGTGTATTTGTGTTTGTCCTGATAGTGTATAAATCTTATACTTGGGGTTCTTTTTGACGAGGTTCTTCTTCTTCTCCTTTTTTTAGCATATATATATATATATATATATATATATATATATATATATATTTTATTTCTCTTGTCATATACTTTTATCAGTCTTTTTGTTTGTCTCTTTTTGTTTGTATACTTTATAAATCTTACCTTGGGGCCCATTTGGGTTGAGCCTTCTCTTTTATCTTCCCTTTTTTTCCTGTCTCTCTCTTTCTCTTTTTTTCTTTTTATTTTCTTTTTTCTCTCATTTGGGTGGGGAATTCTGATTGCTCATAAGCATTCCAGGGTGCACCTGGACTGCACCACAGTAGATACATCCAGCTACATCCATTCAGCCATCTCTCACCAAAGTGACTAGGAGGAGGAATGCGCAACAGAAGAAAAATACAGAGGATGGGCCTTTTGCAACAGAGCTAATCTATGCAAGATCGACATAGACAATATGTCAGAAAGGGAATTTAGGCTAACAAATATGGAGGCAATAGCTAGTTTGGAGAAAGCCATGGATGACCAAATGGAATTGATTAGGGCAGAACTGAAAGCCACAAGGGTAGATGTTCACAATGCTCTCAATGAGTACCAATATAATCTAAGTTCTCTAAAAGCTAGGGTAACTGAGACAGAAGATAGAATTAGTGATTTGGAGGACAAACAGCTAGAAAGGATCAGGAGGAAGCCTGGAACAAACAGCTTAAAAGCCACAAAAACAGAATCAGGGAAATAAATGATGCCATGAAACGTTCCAACGTCAGAATTATTGGAATCCCTGAAGGGGAGGAGAAAGAAAGAAGTCTAGAAGATATAGTGGAACAAATTCTTCATGAAAATTTTCCCAGTCTCGCGAATGGAACCAGCGTTCGTGTACTAGAGACTGAACTGTCTCCACCCAAGATTATAGATTCTAAAACAAATCAAGGCACCTGATAGTAAAATTGAGAAATCATAATTGTAGATACAATCTCTTGAAAGCCGCTAGGACAAAGAGGCTCCTTACATACAGAGGAAAGCCCATCAGAATAACGTCAGACCTGTCCACAGAAACCTGGAAAGCCAGAAAGGCCTGGAAAGATATATTCAGGATACTAAATAAAAAGAACATGAAGCCAAGAATACTTTATCCAGCAAGACTGACATTCAAAATAGATGGAGAGATAAAGAGTTTCCAAGACCAGCAAGACTTAAAAGACTATGCAACCACCAAGCCAACACTGCAGGAAATATTAAGGGGGATTCTATAAAAGAGGAAAAGTCCTAAGAATAGCATTGAACAGATATACAGAGACAATCTACAGAAAGAAAGACTTCAAAGGTAACATGATGTCAGTAAAAAGGTATCTATCAATAATCACTCTCAATGTGAATGGCCTAAATGTGCCCATAAAATGACACAGGATTGGAGATTAGATAAAACGACAGGACCGATCCATATGTTGTCTACAAGAGACCCATTTCGAACTTAAGGATACACCCAGACTGAAAGTGAAGGGATGAAGAAGCACCTTTCATGCCAATGGACCTCAAAAGAAGGCCAGGGTAGCAATTCTCATATCAGATAAATTAGATTTTAAACTAAAGACTGTAGTCAGAGATACAGAAGGACATTACATAATTCTTTTTTTAAATATATTTTTTAAGATTTTTATTTATTTATTTGACAGACAGAGATCACAAGTAGGCAGAGAGGCAGGCAGAGAGAGAGAGAGGAGGAAGCAAGCTCCCTGTTGAGCAGAGAGTCTGATGCGGGCCTCGATCCCAGGACCCTGAGATCATGACCTGAGCCCAAGGCAGAGGCTTTAACCCACTGAGCCACCCAGGCACCCGGACACTACATAATTCTTAAAGGGACTATCCACTAAGATAATCTAACAATTGTAAATATCTCTGCCCCCAATATGGGAGCAGCCGATTACATAAGAAAACTATTAATCAAGATAAAGAGTCATATTGATATGAATACATTAATAGTAGGAGATCGTAACACGCCACTCTCAGGAATAGACAGATCATCCAAGCAGAAAATCAATAAAGAAACAAAAACATTGAATGACACTTTGGACCAGATGGACCTCATAGATATATACAGAACATTCCACCCTAAAACAACAGAATAATCATTCTTCTCAAGTGCACATGGAACCTTCTCCAGAACTGACCACATACTGGGTCACAAATCAGGACTCAAGCAATACCAAAAGACTGAGATTATTCCCTGCATATTCTCAGATCACAATGCTTTGAAACTGGAGCTCAATCACAAGGAAAAGTTTGGAAGGAACTCACCTGGAAGCTAAAGACCACCTTGCTTCAGAATGCTTGGATTAACCAGAAGATCAAAGAAGAACTGAAACAATTCATGAAACTAATGAGAATGAAGACACTTTGGTCCAAAACCTATGGGATACAGCAAAGACGGGCCTAAGGGGGAAATGCATAGCCATCCAAGCCTCCCTCCAAAAAAAAAAAAAATTGAAAAATCCAGAACACAGCAGCTGTCTCTACACCTTAAAGAACTGGAGAATCAACAACAAATCAAACCAACTCCACACATAAGAAGGGAAATAATCAAGATTAGAGCAGAGATCAATGATGTAGAAACTAGAGATACAGTAGAACGTATCAATGAAACTAGATGCTGGTTTTTTGAAAGAATCAATAAGATTGATAAACAATTGGCCACACTGATCAAAAAAAATGAAAGATAAATTAATAAAATTATGAGTGAAAAGGGAGAGATCACAACTAACACCAACAAAGTAGAAACAATCATCAGAAGTTATTATCAACAGTTATATGCCAATAAGTTAACCAAACTTGATGAAAAATATGCATTCCTGGAAAGCTATAAACTCCCAAAATTGAAGCAGGAAGAAATTGACAACCTGAATAGACCAATATCTAATAACGAGATTGAAGCAGTGATCAAAAACCTCCCAAAAAATAAGAGCCCAAGACTTGATGGATTTTATGGGGAATTCTACCAAACTTTCAAAGAAGAAATAACACCTATTCTCCTGAAGCTGTTTCAAAAAATTGAAGCAGAAGGAAAACTTCCTGACTCTTTCTATGAAGCCATCATTACCCTGATCCCCAAACCAGGCAAAGACCCTACCAAAAAGCAGAATTTCAGGCCAATATCCCTAATGAATATGGATGCTAAGATTCTCAACAAGATCTTAGCAAACAGGATCCAACAGCACATTAGAAAGATTATCCACCATGAGCAGGTGGGATTCATCCCTGGGCTACAAGGATGGTTCAACATTCTCAAATCAATCAATGTGATAGAACAAATCAATAAGAGAAGAGAGAAGAACCACGTGGTCCTCTCAATTGATGCAGAAAAGGCATTTGACAAAATCCAGCATCCGTTCCTGATTAAAACACTTCAAAATATAGGGGTAGAGGGAACATTCCTGAACTTCATCAAATCTATCTATGAAAGACCCACAGAAAATATAATCCTCAATGGGAAAAAACTCGCAGCCTTCCTGCTGAGATTGGGAACACTCTCACCACTCTTGTTCAACATAGTATTAGAAGTCCTAGCAACAGCAATCAGACAACAAAGAGAAATACAAGGTATCCAAATTGGCAATGAAGAAGTCAAACTCTCTCCCTGCACAGATGACATGATCCTTTATATGGAAAATCCCAAAAACTCCACATCCAAACTACTAGAACTCATACAGAAATTCAGTAACATGGCAGGATACAAAGTCAATGTACAGAAATCAGTGGCTTTCTTATACACTAACAATGAAAATACATAAAGAGAAATTAGAGAATTGATTACACTTACTATAGCACCAAGAACCCTAAGATACCTGGGAATAAACCTAACTAAATAGGTAAAGGATCTGTAGTCGAGGAACTACAGAACACTCATGAAAGAAATTGAAGAAGACACAAAAAGATGGAAGACCATTCCATGCTCTTGGATCAGAAGAAAAAACATTGTTAAAATATCTACAGTGCCTAGAGAAATCTATATATTTTTTTAATTTTTTATTTTTAATAAACATATATATATATATTTTAAATTTTTTATTTTTTATAAACATATATTTTTATCCCAAGGGGTACAGGTCTGTGAATCACCAGGTTTACACACTTCACAGCACTCACCAAAGCACATACCCTCCCCAATGTCCATAATCCCACCCCCTTCTCCCAAACCCCCTCCCCCCAGCAACCCTCAGTTTGTTTTGTGAGATTAAGAGTCACTTATGGTTTGTCTCCCTCCCAATCCCATCTTGTTTCATTTATTCTTCTCCTACCCACTTAAGCCCCCATGTTGCATCACCACTTCCTCATATCAGGGAGAAATCTATATTTTTAATCGCATTCCGATCAAAATTCCACCAGTATTTTTCAAAGAGCTGGAGCAAATAATCTTAAAATTTGTATGGAATCAGAAGAGACCCCGAATTGCTAAGGAAATCTTGAAAAAGAAAAACAAAACTGGTGACATCATGTTACCTGATTTCAAGCTTTACTACAAAGCTGTGATCACCAAGACAGCATGGTAGTGACATAAAAATAGACACATAGACCAGTGGAACAGAGTAGAGAGCCCAGATATGGACCCTCAACTCTATGTTCCAATAATCTTCAACAAAGGAGGAAAAAAATACAGTGGGAAAAAGACAGTCTCTTCAATAAATGGTGCTGGGAAAATTGGACAGCTATATGTAGAAGAATGAAACTTGACCATTCTCTTATACTGTATGCAACGATAAACTCAAAATGGATAAAAGACCTCAGCGTGAGACAGGAATCCATCAGAACCCTAGAGGAGAACAGAGGCAGTAACCTCTTTGATTTCAGCCACGGCAACTTCTTTCACATTATGTCTCCAAAGGCAAAGGAAACAAAAGGGAAAATGAACTTGTGAGACTTCATCAAGATCAAAAGCTTCTGCACAGCCAAGGAAACAGTCAACAAAACAAAGAGGCAACCCATGGAATGGGAGAAGATATTGCAAATGACAGTACAGACAAAGGTTGATATCCAGGATCTATAAAGAATTTCTCAAACTCAACACACACAAAACAGATAATCATATTAAAAAATGGGCAGAAGATATGAACAGACACTTCTCCAGTGAAGACATGCAAATGGCTATCAGACACATGAATAAATGTTCATTGTCACTAGCCCTCAGGGAGATTCAAATGAAAACCACATTGAGATACCACCTTACACCAGTTAGAATGGCCAAAACTAGCAAGACAGGAAACAATGTGTGTTGGAGAGGATGTGCAGAAAGGGGAACCCTTCTATACTCTTGGTGGGAATGCAAGTTGGTGCAGCCACTTTGGAGAACAGTGTGGAGATTCCTTAAGAAATTAAAAATAGAGCTTCCCTATGACCCTGCCATTGCACTCTTGGGTATTTACCCCAAAGATACAGATGTAGTGAAAAGAAGGGCCATTTGGACCATGATGTTCATAGTCACAATGGCCACGGTCGCCAAACTGTGGAAAGAACCAAAATGTCCTTCAGTGGATGAATGGATAAGGAAGATGTGGTCCATATACATTATGGAGTATTATGCCTCCATCAGAAAGGATGAATACCCAACTTTTGTAGTAGCATGGACAGGACTGGAAGAGATTATGCTGAGTGAAATAAGTCAAGCAGAGAGAGTCAATTATCATATGGTTTCACTTATTTGTGAAGCATAACAAATACCATGGAGGACAAGGGGAGTTAGAGAGAAGGGAGTTGGGGGAAATTGGAAGGGGTGGTGAACAATGAGAGACTATGGACTCTGAAAAACAATCTGAGGGGTTTGAAGCAGTATGGGGTGGAGGTTGGGGGAACAAGGTGGTGGGTATTAGAGGGGGCACGGATTGCATGGAGCACTGTGTGTGGTGCAAAAAACAATGAATACTGTTATGCTGAAAAGAAATAATAAAAAAAAAACACAATGAAATACACCTTCCACCAATCAGAATGGCTAAAACAAGACAGGAAATAAACAAACAAAATTTTGGTGAGGGTGCAGAGAAAGGGGAACCCTCTTGCATTGTTTGTGGGAATGCAAGGTGGGACAGCCACTCTGGAAAGCAGGTTGGAGATTCCTCAAAATTTTGAAAATGGAGCTACCGTATGACCCAGCAATTGTAGTACTGGATATTTACCCCAAAGATAAAAATGCAGTGATCCAAACGGGCACATGCATCCAAATATTTACAGAAGCAATGTCCACAATAACCAAAATACGGGAAGTGCCCAGATGTCCATCAACAGTCAATGGATAATGTGGCATATATATACATTCAAATATTTCTCAGCCATCAGAAAGAATGAATATTTATCATTTACTTTGAAATGGTTAGAGCTAGAGGGTATTATGCTCAGTGAAATAACTCAATCAGAGAAAAATAATTATAATATGGTTTCAATATATGCAGAATATTGAAAACAGCACAGAGGATGATTGGTGAAGGGATGGAAAGTTGAATGTGAAGTCATGAAAGAAGGAGAGAGACTTTACTATAGGAAACAAACAGGGTTGATGGAGAGGAGGTGGCTGGGGAGATGGGATAATTGGGTGATGCACATTAAGGAATGTATGTGATATGATGAGCACTGGCTGTAATATGCAATCTATAAATTGATGAACACTACATCTGAGACTAAAGATGTTCTATATGTTGGCCAATTTAATTTAAATTAAAAAAAGAATGAAATGTTGCCACTTGAAACAACATGGATGGAGCTCTAGTGTTTTATGTTAAGTGCAGTAATTCAGTTAGAGTAAGACAAATACTATATGATCTCACTATATAGGTGGAGTTTAAGAAAGAAAACAGATGACTATATGTGAAGGGGGAATAGAAAAAAGGAGGGGGAAACAAGGCATAAGAGATTCAGTGGTAATGAACAAACTGAGGGTTTATGGAGGGAGGTGGGGGGGATGTGTTGGGTGGGTGACGGGATTAAAGAGATCACTTGTGATAAATAATTGGTGTTATATGTAAGTAATGAATAACTGAATTCTACTCCAGAAACCAATATTGCACTGTATGCTGGCTAAGTAAAATTTAAACCAAAAAAAAAAAAAAAAAAGAAGTGTATGACCAAGGCACAGTTTAAAGGCTGCTCTATTATCATTTATAAAAGGAAATGAATATATGTGCACATGGGATTATAAAAAGTAAACAGACAATTTCTTATTCTCTACCAGGTATTTGTAACTAAAAATTCAATATTAGTAACTGTTTGCAAGGGATCATTAAATGTGTGCATATGCATTTTTTCAAATTTTGTCTTGTTTTATTTAGCAGGGTTATCCATGTGTACATCCAGATGTAACTATTATTTGCCAACTTTGAATCTGAACTTTAAAATTACATTATTCCTGGGTTGCCTGTTTGGCTCAGTCAGTTAAGCATCTACCTTCAGTTCGAGTCATGATCCCAGGGTCCTGAGATTGGGCCCCACATCCAGCTTCCTGCTTAGTGGGGAGTCTGCTTGTCCTTCTCCCTCTGCCATTCCCCCTGCTTGTGTTCTCTGGCTCTCTCTATCTCTCAGTCAAATAAATAAATTAAAACTTTAAAATAATATAATAAAATAAAATTAGATTATTCCCCCTGAAGACTTGGAATATAAAACTTGGGATATTAGAGATGCTTTTTAATGAAGAAATAACGTTCATGCTTTCAGTGTTTACTATGCTTCACGATGTACAAAAAACTCTGAATAAAGCAGGCGAGGTGGTAGCATTCTGTCTTTGTAAGCAGAGAAACTGAAGCTTTAAAATGTAAGAAAGTCTTTTGTATAGTCAAAATGAACTAATGGAATCCCTAGCACTAAAATCCAGATGAGTTTGAATGTATTTTTAATATCTTATTTCTTATGCATGATTCCGATATACCTTACACTTGTGATAATTTGGTGATGTAAATAACCATAATTTAAAGATAAAATTCTTGATTATTGCTATAATTAAAAATAGATACTGGGGCTACTGGGTGGCTCATATGGTTTAGCATTTGCCTTCGGCTCAGGTCATGATCTCAGGGCCCTGGGATTGAGCCCCTCATCAGGCTCCCTGCTTGGCAGAAATTCTTCTTCTCCCTCTCCTTCTGCCTCCCCTCTGCTTGTGATCTCTCTCTCTTTCTCTCTCTCTCAAATGAATAAATAAAATCTTTAAAAAATAGATACCTGCGTTTTACATTATATTCTGCAAAAAAGATGGAATGTTTACCTTAATAAATGCACCTGCTAAAGTATCTAAATCAAGGGGCTATTGATAAATATCTTTATCTACTCAATCTTTCCTGACAGGCAAGTGGGGAAACCACCGTTTAAGGTCCAAAACTCAATAAATTACAAACCCTCATATTGGCACACCATTGTTGAAAAAAATTACTTACGTGTTAGCACTGAATTTATGGTAATTTCTTCCTGTAAATCTGTAGTACAGATTTAGATCTTAAGACACCTTTAAATGAAGTCTTTTACCCATTGAAGAGAACATGGTCATGACAGTTTGTTTTCTGACATACTTTTCCCTCAGCTATAATTATTGAAAGTCAGCACTGCTCCTCTCTGTAGGGCATAAAAAAGAAGTAGAAGGATCAATATCTGACTTAGAAGAACATATACTCTCACTGGGAAAATTAGATAATCTCCAGGGCAAAATAAAATGCTACAAAGCAATACATTATCACTCTTTAGTTTATTTACTGTAAAAAAAAAAAAAACATCATTTTGGATGCAATCGTCCTCTTTTGCACTGAGTAGCATGGATTTCAAAAGGGAGGAATGAACAGGGTGTTGCATCATGTCCCAAAAGAATATACAGCATCAGGATTTTAAAAGTTTATAATGGTCAATAGTGGAGGTCTGGCAACATTACCAGGGACCCCTTCCTGGCTCAGTCACTTGATAACATGGGTTTTAGTTCTCTGAGCCCCCATTTTTCATTCATTAAATGTGGGAATAAATAGTACCTAAATCATTTAGTGGCTGTAAGAATTAAATTACATACTCCATAGATATATCTTTTTATTTATTTATTTATTTATTTATTTATTTTTTAAGATATATATTTTTTTATTTACAGCATAACAGTATTCATTATTTTTGCACCCCATCAGAAAGGATGAATATCCATAGATATATCTTAACATAAGGCCTGAAACTTAGTAAATTTGCAAAGTAGTAAGTATGATTATTTCTTACCCATTATGTATTAAATTGGTCATGTTTCTTTTAATTCCTTCCCAAAATTTAACTTCCTTAAAAATTTATATGTTGAAGTTCTAACCCCCTGTATTACAGTATTTCAGAGTATGACTGAACTTGGGAATAAGGTCATTGATGATATAATTGGTTAAGATGAGCTCATACTAGAGTAGGTTGAGCCCCTAATTCATTATGACTGGTGTCTTCATGAAAAAGAGGATTGAAGTTATGTTACCATAAGCCAAAAAAAACTGCAAGAAGTTAGGAGATATCTCTGGATTAGAACTTTCCCTAATGCTTTTAGAAACAGCATGGTCTGCATTAGAACTTCCCCTAATGTGTTTAGAATCAGCATGGCCATGAGGAACCTGGGTGCTCAGTTGGTTAAGTATCCAATTCTTGGCTCTGGCTCAGATTATGATCTCCAGGTTGTGGGAGTGAGCCCTGGGTGTAGCTCATGCTTAGTGGGGAACCTGCTTGAAGATTCTCTCTCCCTCTGCTCTCCCCTCAAATAAATGATGAAATCTTTAAAAAGAAAGAAAAGAAAAAGAAAAAGAATGGCCTTTAGAGTATTTTGATCGTGGATTTCTAGCCTTCAGAAGTGTGACATGGTCCATGTCTGTTGTTAATCCACTCAGTTTACAGCACTTCATTACAGCAGCCCTCGAAAATGAATAGCTTCCCTATACTGCTGGAACAGCCATTAATCAGGTCCTTTTGGAACATACAAAAAATATCAACACCTCAACTCTGGATGGCAGCAAAGGGCGGAGACAGGAAGAAATTGCTTTCTGTAGTGGGTACTTTATATGGACTTTCTCTTGAGATGTTCCTTCTTTGCATTTTATAATATCCATTATTCTTTCTCATTTGGAATTTAACATTTTTCTCTTAGCTGAAATCTTACCCCTTATACCCATGGAAATCAGTAGTAAGAATCTTTAAAACATTAATCACATAAAAATTTTAAAAACCACTTAAATCAAGAGGGGATAAATCACTCTTTGCAAATGACATACAGACTATTTGCTTCTAATGCTGTTGTTTTTTTAACACTAATTGAATATATTTATAAGCTTTATTTATTTTTGGGAGGGGGCAGAGGGACAGGGAGAGAGAAACACCAAGCAGACTCTGCACTGTGCAAAAAGCCCAGCACAGGGCTTGATCTCAGGACCCTGAACTTTCTGGTTAGTAAATATATCAATGTACTGGGTGACATGATTTGAATCCAGAGGAATAGAAATTTTTGCACTTGGGACCCTTCTAGACCTTTCCTATGTATCTCTTCATCTCATTATTCATATGTAATCATGTGGGATCCAATAGTGTTGGGAGTGCCTGGATGGCTCAATCATTTGAGTGTCCAACTCTTGGTTTTGGTCAGGTCGTGATCAAGTCTAGAAAGCTCCCTTGAGTTTCACTGTCCAGAGTTTTTATATGGTTTTTTTATTACATAAGCGTTATAGATTAAATAAATGGCCATGTAATTGAACGTAGTATCCAGTCCCCACATCCATGTTGTGTTTGGACAATGAAAAGTTCCAACCCTTTAAATAAATCACTTGGTCTTTCTGATGACCAGTTCCCATTCTCAAGCTTTCGAGGGTCTGCCACATGTCATCTCATTAGCAAAACAAAGATATTCTTATCAATTAGGAAATTGCAAGGTTTTTGAAGCTCTATACCATGAATCAGGGACAAAGATGTGATATATTCTCTACTATATAACATTAACCTTCTGGGGCCCAAAGGAAGACATAATGGAAGCTTCTCTTCAGCACCAAATTTTATATAGTGCTTCCTCTTGTTATAACCCCTAAAGTGACCCAGACTCATTTTTCACCTTTGCCAGTCCCTAAATATTCTATCCACTCCTACATCTTGAACTGAATATAACTGAGAGCTTCAATTATAATAACCCCTTGATGTTTACTTATTTGTTTTTTGTTTTATTTATTTGTTTTATGTTTCTATTCCAAAAATAGAATAGCACACAGAGGAGTACGTGGGGAAAACAAAACTCCTAAGAACTGGCTTGGAAAAAGAGAAGGGCAGAATTTTCTGCACTCCTGGAAATAGCAGGACTTAAAGCTTAGTGTTTTAAAGGTCAGTGAAATTGACTTAGACAGAACCTGGAGGACATAGGGCCATTCTTGAACAGAAAGCAGGGCAAAGAGGCTATGGATAAACAGAAAAGAAACAGCCATCAGAAGAACACCTGGAACACACAGTGGGAATATTATTTATTCATCTTGGAGTGTGTCCCAGAGAGGCAATACCTATGGAGAGAACTGTCCAAGAAGTAAGGAACTGATAGGCAACAGCACTTTAAGCCCAGGACTGCACTTAGCCTAAGCAAAGGACACCTTTTGCAAACCAGCACAGTGCTGACTGTCCCTACCCAATTAGCTTACACCAAGCCCTGTCCCCTGTGCTCACATAGAAGTGCCATACACAGGCCTGCTCATCTCAGTCCCAGGGCACAAGTCCCCTCAGCCAGAAGACTGGCTCAAATTCATGCCAAAATCATGTCTCTTGATTTGGGAATTTTGCAAAGACTCAGTTCTGGCAGTGGTGAATACAGGTCTCATTTCACAAATAGGCCAGAGCACACCAACTTAAAATGAACCATACTGAGGCCAGGGACCAAAAACTACACACAACATGCAAAGAAAGCCTCTGCAGATGACTGGCATGAAAGAAAAAGTGGACAGAATCAAAGAGCAGAGTGCACGCAGCATATATTGAAGACACTCCATGAAGCACCAGGCCCTGGGAAATAAAGCACACTATTCAGCAGGGAATTACAGGATGTCTTCTTCATAAGGTCATTATACTCAAGAATGGAAGATGCAGCTGACTTTCTTAACATAGAGAAACACTCACAGAGACATAGACAAAGAGATAAGATACAGAAATTTGTCCCAAATGAAAGAATAAGACAAGGCCATAGCCAGAGATCTAAGAAAAACAGATATAAGTAACATGCCTAATGCAGTATTAAAAGTACTGGTCATAATGATACTCACTGGACTTGAGAAAAAAAGGCAGGACATCAGTGAAACCCTTGACACAGAGATAAAAAAGAACCAAACAGAGAAGAAGAATGCAATAAATGTGATTAGAAACACACTTGGTGTAATGAACAGCAGGATGGAAGTAGCAAAGAAACACATTAATGACCTAAAAGACAGAGTAAAGGAAAATAATCAAGCTGAACAAAAGAGAGAAAAAAAAATGACGTAAAACAAGAATAGACTTAGGGAACTCAGTGACTCCATCAAAGGTAATAACATTTGTATTAAGGAGACGCCAGAAGAATAAAGAGAAGAGGGGTCAGAAAAATCTATTTGCAGAAAAAATAGGAGGGTGGGGAAGGAAATAGATATCCAGATCCAGAAAGCATAGAGAACCCCCAACAAAATCAACAAAAGAAGATCACACCAAGAGAAATAATTAAAATAGCAAAAGGTAAAGATAAAGAAAAAAAAAAGCAACAAGTCAAAAGAAGTCATTAACTTAAAAGAAAAAACCCATCAGATTTTCATGGGATTCTTCATCACAGACTTTGCAACCCAGAAGAAAATGGCGCGATATATTCAAAGTACTCAGCAGAGAAATCTTCATCCAAGAACACTCAGTCCAGCAAGCCTATCATTCAGAATAGAAGGAGAGATAAACAGTTTGCCAAGCAAACAAAAAATTAAGGAGTTCATGACCACTAAACCAGACCAGCAAGAAATATTAAAGGGGACACTGAGTGGAAAGAAGAGACCAAAAGTGACAGTATAGAGGCAGGAAACACAGAAGTGATAGAAAATATGTATGCCTGTAAAAATATCAGTCAAGGTACTCACAAAATTAAAGGACTAAAATATAACACCATATTATAAGAAGGAAAGTAAAAAAGAATGGGTTCAAAGAAGGAACATCAACTTAATATAAACTGCTATATGCAGAAGAGATTATATACAAACCTAAGAGTAAAAACAAATTAAAAAACCACTAATGTGGAAAAATTAAACAAAAACAATCCAAATATTTCACATTAAAAATGAGCAAACCATGAAAGAAAGACAAGAAAAGATCAGAGAAAATCTTTAGAAAAGACCACAAAACAAGTAATAAATTGGCAATAAATACATATTTATCAATAACTACTTTGAATGTAAATGGGGTAAATTCTCCAATCAAGATATAGGGTGACAGAATGAATTAAAAAATTATCCTTCTAAGTGCTGCCTAAAATAGACTCATTGTAGACTTAAAAATATCTGCAGATTGAAAGTGAGGGAATAAAGAGCTATCATGCAAATAGATGTAAAAAAAACCTTGTAGTAGTCATACTTATATTGGACAAAATCGAGTTTAAAGCAAAGACTGTAACAAGATACTAAGGAAAACACAATGTAATAATAATGGGGACAAACCAACAAGAAGATATAATAATCATAAATATTTATACACCCAACATGGGAGCACCCAAATACATGAAACAGTTAATAACAAACATAAAGGAACTAATAGATAATATATAATAATAGTAGAGGACTTTACTACCCCCTTACATAAATAGAGAGATCATCTAAATGAAAAATCAACAAGGAAACAAGGACTTTGAATGACACACTGGAAAAGATGGATTTAACAGATATATTCAGAAAATTCCATCCTAAAAAGCAGACTACACATTCTTTTCAAGTGCACATGGAACATTCTCCAGAATGGTTTGCCTATTAGCCAACTAAAAAACCTCAACAAACTAAAAAAGATTGAAGTCATACTATACATCTTTTCTGACCACAATATTATGAAACTAGAAGTGAACCACAAATACCACAAACACATTGAGGATACATAACATGTTACAAAATAATGAATGGGTCAACCAGGATATACAAGAAGAAATAAAAAGTACATGGATACAAATGAAGATGAAACACAATGGCCCAAAACATTTGGGGTACAAAAAAAAAATGCAGTTTCAGGAGGGACATTTGTAACAACAGAGGCCTATCAAAAGAAGGAAAATCTCATATATATAATCTAACCTTACACGTAAAGGAGCTAGAAAAATAACAGCAAAAAAAAAAAAAAAAACCTGAAATAAGCAAAAGGAAGAAAATAATAAAGATTAGAGCAGAAATAAATGATATAGAAACTTAAAAAAATAAAGAAAGAAGAAAAAGGAAAACAAACAAAGAAAGAAAAGGTAAAACAGATGAATGAAACCAGAATCTGAGTCATTGAAAAAAAATCAACAAACTTGATAAACCTCTAGAAGGACTTATCAAGAACAAAACTCAAAGGACTCAGGGCACCTGAGGGGCTCAGTGGGTTAAAGCCTCTGCCTTTGGCTCAGATAGTGATCCCATAGACCTGGGATCAAGCCCTGCATTGAGATCTCTGCTCAGCAGGGAGCCTGCATCCCTTCTTCTCTCTCTGCTTGCCTCTGCCTACCTGTGATCTCTGTCTATCAAATAAATAAATAAATAAATAAAATCTTTTAAAAAAGTGAAAGGAGTCAAATAAGTAAAATCACAAATGAGAAGAGACAATAACAACCAACACCACAGAAATACAAAAAAAACTATAAGAGTATCATGAAAACCTATGTATCAAAAAAATTGGACAACACAAAAGTGGATAAATTCCCAGAAACAAATAAATGACAAAACAAATAAAATGATCAAATAAATGAAGCAGGATGAAAGAAAATGTGAACAGCCCAATAATAAAAAATGAAATTGAACCAGTAATCAAAAAACCCAACAAACAAAAGTCCATGGACAGATGGCTTCACAATGAAGTGAAGTGAAGCAAATTCTACCTTTCATTTAAAGAAGAGTTAATACTTATTCTCAAAATATTTTAAAATAATAGGAAGGGAAGGAAAACTTCCAGATTCATTCTGTGAAATCTGTATTACCACAATACCAAAACCAGATAAAGGCAACACACACACACACACACACACACACACACGAATTATAGGCCTATATATCTGATGAACATAGATGCAAAAATCTTCAAGAAAATACTAGCCAACTGAATCCAATAATACATTGAAAAAAAATCATTCACCACAATCAAGTGGGCTTTATTCCTGGATTGCAATGGGGGTTCAATATTCTCAAAACAGTCAACATGATACTTCATATGAAAAAGAGAAAGATGCATGGAGCACGGGGTGTGGTGCAAAAATAATGAATACTGTTATGCTGGAAATAAAAAAAAAATCAGAAAATAAAAAAAAAAGAAAAAAAAAAGAAAAAGAGAAAGAATAAAAACCATATGATCATTTAAATAGATACAGAAATAGCTTTTGACAAAGTACATCCACTCATGATAAAAACCCTTAACCAAGTAGGTTTACAGAAAATATGTCTCAACATAATAGAGACCATTTTTGAAAAACCCAGAGCTAACATCATCCTTAAATGGGAAAAAGTGAGAGTTTTTTCCCTGAAGTCAGGAAAAAGGTAAGGATGTCCACTCTCACTACTTCTTTTCAATATAGTACTAGGAGTACTAGTCTCAACAATCAGACAAGAAAAAAGATATAAAAGCATCTAACATGGTAAGGAGGAAGTAAAACTTTCAGTATTTTCAGTATATATATATATATATATTTATATATATATATGAATATATATATGAATATATATATATATATATATCAGGTTTTTACATACAGAAAACCTGAAAGACTTGACCAAAAATTTGCCAGAACTGATAAATTAAGTTGCAGGTACAAAATCACTGTGAAGAAATCCATTGCATTTCTATGCAATAGAAAAAGTAATTAAGAAATCAATTTTATTTACAAATGCAACCAAAATATTAAAATATCCAGGAATAAACCTAACCAAAAATTTGAAAAACCTGTACTCTGAAAACTGTAAAACACTGATGAAAGAATTTGAAAATAACACAAAGAAATGGAAACACATTCCATGGTTCTGGATTGGAAGAACAAATGTTGTTAAAATATAAATACCACCAAAAACAATCTACACATTTAATGCAATCACTATCAAAATACTAGCAGCATTTTTCACAGAGGTAGAACAAACAATCCTGAGATTTATGTGTAACCACAAAAAATCCTAAATAGCCATGGCAATCTTGAAAAAGCAAAACAGAAGTCATCACAATTTTAGACTTCAAGCTATATTACAAATCTGTAGTGATTAAAACACTATGGTACTGGAAGAAAAAAATAGACATATATATCAATGAAACAGAATATAAAACCCAGAAATGAACCCACAGTTGAATGGTCAATTACTCTTTGACAAAGCAGGAAAGAATATCTAATAGGAAAAAGTCTCTTCAATAAACATTATTGAGAGAACTGGAAAGCAACATGCAAAAGAATTAAACTGTACCACTTTCTTCCACTATATGTAAAAATTAATTCAAAATGGATTAACGACCTAAATGTGAGACCTGAAAACATAACAATTCTAGAGGAGAACATAGGCAGTAACTTCTCTGATATTGGCCATACCAACTTTTTTCTAGATATGTCTTCCACGGAAAAGGAAATAAAAGCAAAAACCAGCTATTGGAACAACATCAAAATAAAATTTACAAAAGCTCTGCATAGCAAAGGAAACACTCACCATAAAAGCAACATATATAGTGGAAGAAGATATTTACAAATTAAATATTTGATAAAGTTAATATCAAAAATATATTAAGAATTTATTCAACTCAACACTCCCTAAACAATGCAGTTAAAAAATGGACAGAAGAGGGGCGCCTGGGTGGCTCAGTGGGTTAAAGCCTCTGCCTTGGGCTCAGGTCATGATCTCAGGGTCCTGGGATCGAGGCCCACATCAGACTCTCTGCTCAGCAGGGAGCCTGCTTCCCTTCCTCTCTCTCTGCCTGCCTCTCTGCCTACTTGTGATCTCTGTCAAATAAATAAATAAAATCTTTAAAAAAAAATGGACAGAAGATATGATGAGATATTTTTCCCCAAAGGACATCCAGATGGCCAACAAACACATACAAAGATGAGATATTCATCACTTACCAGCAGATATATGCAAATAAAAACTACAATGAGATATTATATCACATCTGTCGTAGTGGCTAAAATCAAGAACACAAGAAACAACAGCTGTTGGCAAGAATGTGGAGTAAAAGGAACCCTTTTTCATTGTTGATGGGAATACAAACTATGGCAGCCAATGTGGAAAACATTATGGAGTTTCTTCGAAAAGTGAAAAGTAGGGGCACCTGGGTGGCTCAGTGGGTTAAAGCCTCCACCTTAGGCTTGGGTCAGGTCCTGAGGTCCTGGGATCAAGCTCTGCATCAGGATCTCTGCTCAGTGGGGAGCCTGCTTCCTCCTCTCTCTCTCTGTCTGCCTCTCTGCCTACTTGTGATCTCTGTCTCTCAAATAAGTAAATAAAATCTTTAAAAAAAAAAGTTAAAAGTAGAACTACCCTGAAGGTGACTGGGAGGGGCTTAGTTGGTTAAGTGTCCAACTCTTTATTTTGGCTCGAGTCATGATCTCAGGATCATTGGCTTGGGCTCCATGTCAGTCTCCATGCTCAGGAAAACGGAGATTCTCTCCCTTTCTCTCAACCCTTCCCCTCACTCTCTCTCTCTAAAATAAATAAATTTTAAAAGAAAAAAGAGCTACCCTATGATCCAGCAATCACACTACTGGTGTAAATACACCCAAAATATAAAATCACTAATTCAAAGTGATATATGCATCCATGTGTTCATGCAGCATTATTTACCATAGCCAACATATGAAAGCAGACCAAGTGTCTATCAACTGGTGAATAGATAAAGAAGTGGGAGATAGATTATAGATAGGTTAGATAGAAGATAGATAGAAGGAGAAATAGATAGATACAGATAGATGATAGATGGCTGAGAGATTGATGATAGATAGACATAGACATATGAATAATGTAATATTCTTCAGCCATAAAAAAGAGCAAAATCTGTCATTTGCAAGGTCATGGGGCAGCTAGAGAGTATAATATTTATTAAAATAACTCGATCAGATTCCATGCTCTTGGATTTGTAGAATAAACATTGTTAAAATGTCTATACTGCCTAGAGCAATTTATACTTTTAATGCCATTCGGATCAAAATTCCACCAGTATTGGGTGCCTGGGTGGCTCAGTGGGTTAAGCCGCTGCCTTCGGCTCAGGTCATGGTCTCAGGTCATTGAGTCCCGCATCAGGCTCTCTGCTCAGCAGGGAGCTTGCTTCCCTTCCTCTCTCTGCCTGCCTCTCTGTCTACTTGTGATCTCTCTCTGCCAAATAAATAAATAAAATTTTAAAAAAAAGATTAAAACAATTCCACCAAAATCCCTCAAAGAGCTGGAGCAAATAATCCTAAAATTTGTATGGAATCAGAAGAGACCTCGAATTGCTAAGGAAATCTTGAAAAAGAAAAACAAAACTGGAGCATCACGTTACCTGATTTCAAGTTTTATTACAAAGCTATGATCACCAAGACAGCATGTACTGGCATAAAAATAGTCATGTAGACAAGTGGAACAGAGTAGAGAGCCCAGATATGGACCCTCAACTCTATGGTCCAATAATCTTCAACAAAGGAGGAAAAAATATACAGTGGAAAAAAGACAGTCTCTTCAATAAATGGTGCTGGGAAAATTGGACAGCTATATGTAGAGGAATGAAACTCGACCATTCTCTTACACCGTACACAAAGATAAACTCAAAATGTATAAAAGACCTCAATGTGAGACAGGAATCCATCAGAACCCTAGAGGAGAACATAGGCAGTAACCTCTTTGATTTCAGCCAGAGCAACTTATTTCAAGATATGTCTCCAAAGGCAAAGGAAACAAAAGCGAAAATAAACTTTTGGGACTTCATCAAGATCAAAAATTCTGCATAGCCAAGGAAAGAGTCAACAAAACAAAAAGGCAACCCATGGATTGGGAGAAGATATTTGCAAATGACAGTGCAGACAAAAGGTTGATATCCAGGATCTATAAAGAACTTCTCAAACTCAACACACACAAAACAGATAATCATGTCAAAAAATGGGCAGAAGACATGGATAGACACTTCTCCAATGAAGATATGCAAATGGCTATCAGACACATGAAAAAATGTTCATCATCACTAGCCATCAGGGAGATTCAAATGAAAACCACATTGATATGCCACCTTATACCAGTTAGAATGGCCAAAATTAGCAAGACAGGAAACAATGTGTGTTGGAGAGGATGTGGAGAAAGGGGAACCCTCCTATACTGTTGGTGGGAATGCAAGTTGGTGCAGCCACTTTGGAGAACAGTGTGGCGATTCCTTAAGAAATTTAAAATAGAGCTTCCCTATGACCCTGCCATTGAACTCCTGGGTATTTACCCCAAAGATACAGATGTAGTGAAAAGAAGGGCCATCTGGACCATAATGTTCATAGCCACAATGGCCACGGTCACCAAACTGTGGAAAGAACCAAGATGTCCTTCAGTGGATGAATGGATAAGGAAGATGTGGTCCATATTCACTATGGAGTATTATGCCTCCATCAGAAAGGATGAATACCCAACTTCTGTATCAACATGGACGAGACTGGAAGTGATTATGCTGAATGAAATTAGTCAAGCAGAGAGAGTCAATTATCATATGGTCTCACTTGTTTGTAGAGCATAACAAATAACATGGAGGACATAGGGAGATGGAGAGGAGAAGGGAACTGAGGGAAATTGGAAGGGGAGGTGAACCATGAGAGACTATGGACTTTGAAAAACAATCTGAGGGTTTTGAAGGGGCGAGGGGTGGGAGGTTGGGGAAACCAGGTCGTAGGTATTATGGAGGGCACAGATTGCATGGAGCACTGGGTGTCATGCATAAACAATGAATTCTGTTACGCTGAAAAGAAATTAATAAAAAAAAGAAAGATTAAGAAAAAAACTTGGTCAGAGAAAGAAAATGCTATATGATTTTACTCATATGTGAAATTTAAGAACCATATAAAAAGAAGAAAGGTAAGGGAAAAAAGACAGACAAACCAAGCCAGAGACTCTTAAAAATGAAGAAACTGATGGTTAGTGGAGAGGTGGTAGGTGGGAGTATGGGTGAAATAGGTGATAAGGCTTAAGGAGAACACTTGTCCTGATGAGCAATGGATGATGTATGGAATTGTTGAACTGCTATAGTGTACAACTGTAACTAATGTAACACTGCATGTTAGTCAACTAACTGGAATTAAAAAAAAAAAAAAACCTAAAAAAAATGTTTATTCACTACTCTTAAGTGAGATTTATCCCAAGAATATGAGTAGTTCAATATTCACAATACAGTCAATATGATACATTGCATTAACAAAGAGGAAAAATTATCATCTCAATAAATGCAGAAAAAATCCTTTGACAAAATATAGTATTTGTGGGGCGCCTCAGTGGCTCAGTTATTAAGCGTCTGCCTTCGGCTCAGGTCATGACCCTGGGGTCCTGGGACTGAGTCCTGCATTGGGCCCCCTACTTAGGAGGAAGCCTACTTCTCCCTCTCCTACTCCTCCTGCTTATATGTTCCCTTTCTCTATATCTCTCTCTCTTCTCTGTCTCTCTCTCTCTCTCTGTGTGTGCCAAATAATAACATCTTTTAAAAAATAAGGTATTTGTTCATGAAAAAGTTTTTCAATGAAATGGGTTTAGAGTGAAAATAACTCAATATAATAAAGGCCATATGGGAAAAACCCACAGCTAATGCCAAGCTGAATGATGAGAAACAAGTTTTTCTTCTACCATGAAGAATAAGACAAAGTTGTCCACTCTCATCAATTTTATTCCACTTATTACTGGAAGTCTTGGTCATAGAATTAGACAAGAAAAAGAAACAAATGGAATCCAATTTGGTGAGGAAGAAGTAAAACTGTCACTATTTGAAGATAATATGCTACTATATAGAGAAAATCCTAAAGTCTAGAACAAAAATCTCAAATAAATTCAGCAAAATACTTATAAATAAATTCAGTAAAGTTGTAAAATACAAAATTAATATATAGAAATCTGTTGCACTTGTATACACTAATAACAGAATAGGAGAAAGGGAGTTTTAAAAAATTTCATTTATATTTGCACCAAAAATAATACTTGAGAATAAATATTTTTTTTTTATTTTTTATAAACATATATTTTTATCCCCAGGGGTACAGGTCTGTGAATCACCAGGTTTACACACTTCACAGCACTCACCAAAGCACATACCATCCCCAATGTCCATAATCCCACCCCCTTCTACCAAACCCCCTCCCCCCAGCAACCCTCAGTTTGTTTTGTGAGATTAAGAGTCACTTATGGTTTGTCTCCCTCCCAATTCCATCTTGTTTCATTGATTCTTCTTCTAACCACTTAAGCCCCCATGTTGCATCACCATTTCCTCATATCAGGGAGATCACATGATAGTTACCTTTCTCTGCTTGACTTATTTCGCTAAGCATGATACGCTCTAGTTCCGTCCATGTTGTCGCAAATGGCAAGATTTCATTTCTTTTAATGGCTGCATAGTATTCCATTTTGTATATATACCACATCTTCTTGATCCATTCATCTGTTGATGGACATCTAGGTTCTTTCCATAGTTTGGCTATTGTGGACATTGCTGCTATAAACATTCGGGTGCACGTGCCCCTTTGGATCACTACGTTTGTATCTTTAGGGTACATACTCAGTAGTGCAATAGCTGGGTCATAGGGAAGTTCTATTTTCAACATTTTGAGGAAACTCCATGCTGTTTTCCAGAGTGTTTGCACCATTTTGCATTCTCACCAACAGTGTAGGAGGGTTCCCCTTTCTCCGCACCCTCACCAGCATCTGTCATTTCCTGACTTGTTGATTTTAGACATTCTGACTGGTGTGAGGCGGTATCTCATTGTGGTTTTAATTTGTATTTCCCTGATGCCGAGTGATATGGAGCACTTTTTCATGTGTCTGTTGGCCATGTGGATGTCTTCTTTGCAGAAATGTCTGTTCATGTCCTCTGCCCATTTCTTGATTGGATTATTTGTTCTTTGGGTGTTGAGTTTGCTAAGTTCGTTATAGATTTTGGACACCAGTCCTTTATCTGATATGTCGTTTGCAAATATCTTCTCCCATTCTGTCAGTTGTCTTTTGATTTTGTTAACTGTTTCC
The DNA here is from genome assembly GCF_009829155.1 of Mustela erminea. Taxonomy (NCBI): domain Eukaryota; kingdom Metazoa; phylum Chordata; class Mammalia; order Carnivora; family Mustelidae; genus Mustela; species Mustela erminea. The sequence continues at coordinate 70,170,178 of NC_045635.1, read as the reverse complement.
TTTGCTGTGCAAAAGCTTTTGATCTTGATGAAATCCCAATAGTTCATTTTTGCCCTTGCTTCCCTTGCCTTTGGCGATGTTCCTAGGAAGATGTTGCTGCGGCTGAGGTCGAAGAGGTTGCAGCCTGTGTTCTCCTCAATGATTTTGATGGATTCCTTTTGCACATTGAGGTCCTTCATCCATTTTGAGTCTATTTTCGTGTGTGGTGTAAGGAAATGGTCCAATTTCATTTTTCTGCATGTGGCTGTCCAATATTCCCAGCAACATTTATTGAAGAGGCTCTCTTTTTTCCATTGTACATTCTTCCCTGCTTTGTCGAAGATTAGTTGACTGTAGAGTTGAGGGTCTATTTCTGGGCTCTCTATTCTGTTCCATTGATCTATGTGTCTGTTTTTGTGCCAGTACCATGCTGTTTTGATGATGACAGCTTTGTAATAGAGCTTGAAGTCTGGAATTGTGATGCCACCAACGTTGGCTTTCTTTTTCAATATCCCTTTGGCTATTCGAGGTCTTTTTTGGTTCCATATAAATTTTAGAATTATTTGTTCCATTTCTTTGAAAAAGATGGATGGTACTTTGATAGGAATTGCATTAAATGTGTAGATTGCTTTAGGTAGCATAGACATTTTCACAATATTTATTCTTCCAATCCAGGAGCATGGAACATTTTTCCATTTCTTTGTGTCTTCCTCAATTTCTTTCATGAGTACTTTATAGTTTTCTGAGTATAGATTCTGTGCCTCTTTGGTTAGGTTTATTCCTAGGTATCTTATGGTTTTGGGTGCAATTGTAAATGGGATGGACTCCTTAATTTCTCTTTCTTCTGTCTTGCTGTTGGTGTAGAGAAATGCAACTGATTTCTGTGCATTGATTTTATATCCTGACATTTTACTGAATTCCTGTACAAGTTCTAGCAGTTTTGGAGTGGAGTCTTTTGGGTTTTCCACATATAGTATCATATAATCTGCGAAGAGTGATAGTTTGACTTCTTCTTTGCAGATTTGGATGCCTTTAATTTCCTTTTGTTGTCTGATTGCTGAGGCTAGGACCTCTAGTACTATGTTGAATAGCAGTGGTGATAATGGACATCCCTGCCGTGCTCCTGACCTTAGCGGAAAAGCTTTCAGTTTTTCTCCATTGAGAATGATATTTGCGGTGGGTTTTTCATAGATGGCTTTGATGATATTGAGGTATGTGCCATCTATCCCTACACATTGAAGAGTTTTGATCAGGAAGGGGTGCTGTACTTTGTCAAATGCTTTTTCAGCATCTATTGAGAGTATCATATGGTTCTTGTTCTTTCTTTTATTGATGTGTTGTATCCCATTGACTGATTTGCGGATGTTGAACCAACCTTGCAGCCCTGGAATAAATCCCACTTGGTCGTGGTGAATAATCCTTTTAATGTACTGTTGAATCCTATTGGCTAGTATTTTGTTGAGTATTTTCAGATCTGTGTTCATCAAGGATATTGGTCTGTAGCTCTCTTTTTTGATGGGATCCTTGTCTGGTTTTGGGATCAAGGTGATGCTGGCCTCATAAAATGAGTTTGGAAGTTTTCCTTCCATTTCTATTTTTTGGAACAGTTTCAGGAGAATAGGAATTAGTTCTTCTTTAATTGTTTGGTAGAATTCCCCCGGAAGCCGTCTGGCCCTGGGCTTTTGTTTGTTTGGAGATTTTTAATGACTGTTTCAATCTCCTTACTGGTTATGGGTCTGTTCAGGCTTTCTATTTCTTCCTGGTTCAGTTGTGGTAGTTTATATGTTTCTAGGAATGCATCCATTTCTTCCAGATTGTAAAATTTGTTGGCGTAGAGTTGCTCATAGTATGTTCTTATAATAGTTTGTATTTCTTTGGTGTTAGTTGTGATCTCTCCTCTTTCGTTCATGATTTTATTTATTTGGGTCCTTTCTCTTTTCTTTTTGATAAGTCGGGCCAGGGGTTTATCAATTTTATTAATTCTTTCAAAGAACCAGCTCCTAGTTTCGTTGATTTGTTCTATTGTTTTTTGGTTTCTATTTCATTGATTTCTGCTCTGATCTTTATGATTTCTCTTCTCCTGCTGGGCTTAGGGTTTCTTTCTTGTTCTTTCTCCAGCTCCTTTAGGTGTAGGGTTAGGTTGTGTACCTGAGACCTTTCTTGTTTCTTGAGAAAGGCTTGTACTGCTATATATTTTCCTCTCAGGACTGCCTTTGTTGTGTCCCACAGATTTTGAAACGTTGTATTTTCATTATCATTTGTTTCCATGATTTTTTTCAATTCTTCTTTAATTTCCTGGTTGACCCCTTCATTCTTTAGAAGGATGCTGTTTAGTCTCCATGTATTTGGGTTCTTTTCAAACTTCCTTTTGTGGTTGAGTTCTAGCTTTAGAGCATTGTGGTCTGAAAATATGCAGGGAATGATCCCAATCTTTTGATACCAGTTGAGTCCTGATTTAGGACCGAGGATGTGATCTATTCTGGAGAATGTTCCATGTGCACTAGAGAAGAATGTGTATTCTGTTGCTTTGGGATGAAATGTTCTGAATATATCTGTGATGTCTATCTGGTCCAGTGTGTCGTTTAAGGCCTTTATTTCCTTTTTGATCTTTTGCTTGGATGATCTGTCCATTTCAGTGAGGAGAGTGTTAAAGTCCCCTACTATTATTGTATTATTGTTGATGTGTTTCTTTGATTTTGTTATTAATTGGTTTATATAGTTAGCTGCTCCCACATTGGGGGCATAGATATTTAAAATTGTTAGATCTTCTTGTTGGACAGACCCCTTGAGTATGATATAGTGTCCTTCCTCATCTCTTATTATAGTCTTTGGCTTAAAATCTAATTGATCTGATATAAGGATTGCCACTCCTGCTTTCTTATGATGTCCATTAGCATGGTAAATTCTTTTCCACCCCTCACTTTAAATCTGGAGGAGTCTTCGGGCTTAAAATGAATTTCTTGGAGGCAACATATAGATGGGTTTTGTTTTTTTTATCCATTCTGATACCCTATGTCTTTTGACAGGGGCATTTAGCCAATTAACATTCAGGGTAACTATTGAGAGATATGAATTTAGTGCCATTGTATTGCCTGTAAGGTGACTGTTACTGTATATGGTCTCTGTTCCTTTCTGATCTACCACTTGTAGGCTCTCTCTTTGCTTAGAGGACCCCTTTCAATATTTCCTGTAGAGCTGGTTTGGTGTTTGCAAATTCTTTCAGTTTTTGTTTGTCCTGGAAGTTTTTAATCTCTCCTTCTATTTTCAATGATAGCCTAGCTGGATATAGTATTATTGGCTGCATGTTTTTCTTGTTTAGTGCTTTGAAAATATCATGCCAGCTCTTTCTGGCCTGCCAGGTCTCTGTGGATAAGTCAGCTGCCAATCTAATATTTTTACCATTGTATGTTACTGACTTCTTTTCCCGGGCTGCTTTCAGGAGTTTCTCTTTGTCACTGAGACTTGTAAATTTTACTATTAGGTGACGGGGTGTGGGCCTATTCTTATTGATTTTGAGGGGCGTTCTCTGAACCTCCTGAATTTTGATGCTCATTCCCTTTGCCATATTGGGAAATTCTCCCCAATAATTCTCTCCAGTATACCTTCTGCTCCCCTCTCTTTCTTCTTCTTCTGGAATCCCAATTACTCTAATATTGTTTCGTCTTATGGTGTCACTTATCTCTTGAATTCTCCCCTCGTGGTGCAGTAGCTGTTTGTCCCTCTTTTGCTCAGCTTCTTTATTCTCTGTCATTTGGTCTTCTATATCACTAATTCTTTCTTCTGCCTCATTTATCCTAGCAGTGAGAGCCTCCATTTTTGATTGCACCTCATTAATAGCTTTTTTGATTTCAACTTGGTTAGATTTTAGTTCTTTTATTTCTCCAGAAAGGGCTTTTAAATCTCCTGAGAGGGTTTCTCTAATATCTTCCATGTCATTCTGAACTCTAGATCTGACATATTACTAATGTCTGTATTGATTAGGTCCCTAGCCTTCAGTACTGCCTCTTGTTCTTTTTTTTGTCGTGAATTTTTCCGTCTTGTAATTTTGTCCAGATAAGAGTATATGAAGGAGCAAGTAAAATAGTAAAAGGGTGGCAGCACCCCCAGGAAAATATGCTTTAACCAAATCAGAAGAGATCCCAAATTGTGAGGGGGGAGAAAGGGGATAAAAAGAGGTTTAAAAAGGAAGAAAGAAAAAAAAGAAAAAAAAAAAGAAAAGAAAAGAATTAAAAAAAAGAAAAGGAATAAAGAAAAATATAAAAAAGAAAAAATATATATATTAGATAAACTAGTTAAAAAACGTTAAAAAAGAAAAGGGTAAAAGTTAAAAAAAAATTACCAGAAGGCCAAAAAAAAAAAATGAAAAAGAAAAAAATTACATTAACTGCAAGACTAAAAAAAATCACAGGGAGAACGCCATGAGTTCCGTGCTTTGCTTTCTCCTCCTCTGGAATTCTGCTGCTCTCCTTGGTATTGAAACAGCACTCCTTGGTAGGTGAACTTGGTCTTGGCTGGATTTCTTCTTGATCTTCTGGGGGAGGGGCCTGGTGTAGTGATTCTCAAGTGTCTTTGCCCCAGGCGGAATTGCACCGCCCTTACCAGGGGCTGAGTAATCTGCTCGGGTTTGCTTTCAGGAGCTTTTGTTCCCTGAGCGCTTTCCGTAGAGTTCCGGAGGATGGGAATACAAATGGCGGCCTCCTGGTCTCCGGCCTGGAGGAGCCGAGAGCCTGGGGCCCCACTCCTCAGTGCGCCCTCAGAGAACAGCGCCCAGTTACTCCCGTCTGCCTGACCTCCAGCCGGGCTCTGAGCTCACCGAGCCTGTGGCTGGTTCAAGGTAACACTGAACTGTGACCTTACTGTTGGCTCTGTCTTGTAGCCGGTTTTCCCGTTCCAATACCCGCAAGCTCTGCCACACTCAGACACCCCCGATCCTTCTGTGACCCTGCGGGACCTGAGGCCACACTGACCCCGCGTGGGCTTCGCCCCGGTTTAGCCTCTGGAGCGATGTCCCTCAGTGGAACAGACTTTAAAAGTCCAGATTTTGTGCTCTGTTGCTCCGCCACTTGCCGGGAGCCAGCCCCTCCCCCCAGGGTCTATCTTCCCATCGCTTTGGATTCACTTCTCTGCCACTCCTACCTTTCAGAAAGTGGTTGTTTTTCTGTTTCCAGAATTGCTGTTCTTCTCTTTAATCTGCCGATGGATTTGCAAGTGTTTGCAATCTTTAGATAAGCTATCTAGCTGATCTCCTGCTAGCTTAAATAGTCTCAGTCTGCTACTTCTCCGCCATCTTGACTCCTCCCTCCAAGAATAAATTTAACCAAGGAGGTGAAAGGTCTCCTTTCTGAAAACTATAAGACAATGATGAAAGAAACTGAAGATGATATAACCAAAGAAAAAGATATATCATGCACACAGCTTGGAAGAACTAATATTTTAAAATATCTACATTACATAAGGAAATCTATAGATATAATGTAATCTTTATCAAAATACCAATAACTTTTTTATAGAACTAAGAAAAATAATTTTATACTTTATATGAAAACAAAGAAGACCTTAAATAGTGAAAGCATGTTGAAAAAGAAGAACAGGGGCACCTGGGTGGCTCAGTGGGTTAAAGTCTCTGCCTTCAGCTCAGGTCATGATCCCAGGGTCCTGAGATCAAGCCCTGCATCGGGCTCTCTGCTCTGCAGGAAGCCTGTTTCCCTTCCCCTCTCTCTCTGCCTGCCTCTCTGCCTACTTGTGATCTCTGTCTGTCAAATAAATAAATAAAATCTTAAAAAAAAAAAGAAAAAGAAGAACAAAGCTAGAGATACCACAATCCTAGATTTCAAAATATACTACAAAGTAGTAATCAAAACATATTTTACTGTCACAAAAATAGACAACACGTAGATCAATGGAACAGAGAGCCCAGAAATAAACCCACACTGCTAGGGTCAATTAATTTATGACAAAAGAGACAAGAATATACAATGCGAAAATAATATTTTCCATAACTGGTGTTTTGAAAACTGGACAGTTACAAGCAGAAGAATCAACTTGACCACCTTTTTTTACACTATACATAAGAATAAACTCAAAATGGATTAAAGACCTAAATGTGAGTTTTGAAAACACAAAACTCCTAAAAAACAGCCAATAATCTCTTGGAGATCAACTTTAGCAATGTATTTAAGGATATGTCACCTCAAGCAATGAAAACAAAGGCACAAATAAACTATTAGAATATACTAAAATGAAAAAGCTTTTGCATAGCAAAGGAAACCATCAACAAAATGAAAAAGTAACCTAGTGAATAGGAGAAGATATTTGAAAGTGATATACTCACTTGCGTGAGTATGCGTCAAAACACACAATTCAATGCCAAAAGAAAAAATCCAAAAAAAAAAATAAAATAAAAAAAATAAAACAGTTATTTTAGCAAAAAAAAAAAAAAAAAAAAAAAAGTGGTAAGAATAGCTGAATAGATATTTTTCCAAATAAGACATACAGATGTTCAAAAGACATGTGAAAAGATGCTCATAATCACTAATCATCAAGGAAATGCAATTCAAAATCACAATGCAATATTACTTCACACCAGTCAAAATGGCTAGTATCAAAAACACAAGAATTAACAAGTGTTGGGGAAGATGTATAGAAAAGGGGGAAAAAAGAAAAGGGAACCCCATGCACACTTAATGAGAATGAAAACTGGGGCAACCACTGTGGAAAACATTATGGAGATTTGTCAAAAAATTATTAAATGAAACAAGATGGGATTGGGAGGGAGACAAACCATAAGTGACTCTTAATCTCACAAAACAAACTGAGGGTTGCTGGGGGAGGGGGTTTGGGAGAAGGGGGTGGGATTATGGACACTGGGGAGGGTATGTGCTTTGGTGAGTGCTGTGAAGTGTGTAAACCTGGTGATTCACAGACCTGTACCCCTGGGGATAAAAACATATGTTTATAAAAAATTAAAAAAAAATTATAAATAGAAATTCCATATGATCCAGTAATTCCACTACTGGGTATTTGCCTAGGGAAAATGAAGACACTAATATATTCATGCCTATGGTAATTGAAGCATTATTTACAATAACCAAGATATGGAAGCAACCTAAGTGTCCATTGGTAGATTAATGGATAAAGAAGCTATAATATGTACATTCAAAGGAATATTACTCAATCATAAAAAAGAATAAAATCTTGCCTTTTGCAGCATGGATGGATCTAAAAGGGACTATGCTAAGTGAAATAATCAGACAAAGACAAATACTATATGATTCACTTATATGTGGAATATGAAAGAGAAAACGAATGAACAAACAAAAAACACAGTCTTTCATATACAGAGAACAAACTGATCATTGCCAGAGGGAAGGAGAATGGGGAGATAGAATAGATAAAGGGGACTGAGAAGTACAAACTTCCAGTGATAAAATAAATAAGTCATGGAGATGAAAAGTACTACATGGAGAGTATTATCAATAATATTGTTATAACATTTTATGATTTCATAAGACAACTACATTATCCTGGTGAGCATTGTGAAATGTACAAAATGTATAAAACTGTACACATGAAAATATTTTCATACTTTATGTTAATTATACTGAAATAAAAAATAATGGACTTGTTAAAAACGAGTTTATTTTTTAAAAGATTTTATTTATTGATTTGAGAGAAAGAGAGAAATAACTCAAGCAAGGTGGAGGAGCAGGGGGAGAGGGAGAAGCAGATTTCCTGCTGAGCAGAAAGCCTGATGCAGGGCTCAATCCCAGGACCCTGAGATTGTTATCTGAGCCAAAGGCAGATGTTTAAGTGACTGAGCAACCCAGGCTCCCCCAAAACAAGTTTATTTTTTTTAATTTAAACAAATAGCATTGTCAATCACATTAAATTACTGTTATTTTATTTGATTTAGTTCATACCTTTGTAATTACTTTTTTTATTTGTTTTGACATTTTTACAATATTTATATAAAAGTTATAAAAGCAAGAAATTTATCATTTGTGACTAAAGTAATATGAAAAATCATTTATATAAATATTAAGTGTCAGTAAAATTGGCTTTTGAAAGGGAGCACTTTGAAGTTTGAGAAGCCTTCGTATGGCAGTTGTATTGTGGAGTAATAGTATTGTCATTTATAATCAGTTATACCACTGCCTAGTTGTGTGACCTTGGACAAGTTTCTTAACCTCACTCTGGGTTCCCTCATCTGTGAAATAGGAGTAATTAATACTGATCCCACAGGTTGTTGTAAAGATTAAATACACTGGTACATAGTAAATATTTTAAAATGTTAATGATTAATAGTTGTTATTCTAAAAACTAACAATATTTCTCAAAACAAACATGAATGTAACCCCAAAATACCTGTCCACAGACACTACAAATTTCTTGGAGATGGTTCACCAGTTGAAAACTACTTGATATGCCAAAAAATGAATCATGAAACACTACGTCAAAAACTAAAGATGGGATTGGGAGGGAGACAAACCATAAGTGACTCTTAATCTCACAAAACAAACTGAGGGTTGCTGGGGGGAGGGGGTTTGGGAGAAGGGGGTGGGATTATGGACATTGGGGAGGGTATGTGCTTTGGTGAGTGCTGTGAAGTGTGTAAACCTGGTGATTCACAGACCTGTACCCCTGGGGATAAAAACATATGTTTATAAAAAATTAAAAATTAAAAAAAAAACTAATGATGAACTGTATGGTGACTAACATAATAATAATTAAAAAAAAGAAAACTACTTGACACTTCCAAAATAGTTGTCATATACACACCATTGAATAAGTGATACTCAGAGCCAGAGACTAATGAAGAAAGTCTTATTGTGTATGATTCTGGTAGTCATGTATGATAATTTTATGTGTTTATAGTTTTGTACTTTGATATTTCCTTGGATTAAAATTGTGTTATAAACACTCTTTGCATTTTGCAAGATTGTTTATCTTTAAATAATAAACCTGTGATTTCTTTTCAAGAAAAATGTAAAACTAAATATCTTGAAAATCTTCCCTCTACCATACATTTGAAAATGTGGATATAAATAGAACTTCACATATAAGAACTCAGGAAAATAAAGAAATGCCTATAGGCCCCAAAAGGAAACTCAAAACCAGTACAATAACTGAATTAATGCTGCAGCTGCTTTGGTTTAGCCTTGATGATTAAAGGGCATTAGTTTTAATGATCTTAGGTTCACATGAGGTGGATAATTGAAATGAAAATTCCTACCTAAAGCAGAAATAATATAAGGCCTCAAGCTCAGTAAAGGCAGAGACTAAAAAAATTCCATTTACATAAGAAAAGAGGAAACATTTAGTTTTATTCTCTGCCATGAGTCACAAATAAAAAGTATTCTCTAAGAATTTATAGCAATAGGTCTGCCTTCACCTGCTTTAGGGATTTGAATTTAGATAATTTGCAAAGTCCTGCCAATAAATTAAAAATGTTCTTAAGCTAATAATACCCATGAATTATTTGTCCAAAGCAGTGTAAATCTTAGTGAAGCAACACTTTCCCAGCTGGACAAGATTTCTACAGATTATTGGTTCCTGATATGTATTCCAGGGATCAACAGTATTAGCATCACTTGAAACTTCTTATAAATGCACTTTCTGGGACCCCAACCAAAACTTGCTAAATCAAATTCTGAGTTGACATCTAATAGTCTGTATTTTACAGAGCCCTCCACATGATTTTTATGCATACTCACATTTGAGAATCATGCTCTAGAACCTAAATTACAAGTCATAAAACTTCTCAGAAAACAGCATATCATAAATTCAACTCCATCTGACCCACATCAAGATTTGGGACAAATTTAATGTCACACTTCATGAGTTGAAGAATAGACTTTATTAAGAGAACTTTTATAAGCCAAGGAAACTTATGCAAGGGGATTAAAAGCAATGATCCCCTTTGCCTGGGTGGCTCGGTGGGTTAAAGCCTCTGCCTTCGGCTCAGGTCATGACCCCAGGGTCCTGGGATCAAGCCCCGCATCGGGTTCTCTGCTTAGCAGGAAACCTGCTTCCTCCTCTCTCTCTCTGCCTGCCTCTCTGCCTACTTGTGATCTCTGTCTGTAAAATAAATAAATAAAATCTTAAAAGAAAACAAAAACAAAAACAATGATCCCCTTGATCCTAGGAAGGCATGGGTCCTTATGACCAAGCATTACCTATAAAAGTTTACTGGAACCTGGGTATGTTATTCCATCATGTGGACCTATGACCCAATAAGAAAGTGTAGTCCGGTGATTCAATCATTGTACTGGGCTAGTGTGAAAAAGCAGTCTTGTCAGTGGAGAACTACATGGGCTGTTAAACATTAGGCAGTCTGGATTTAGAAGATCAGATGTATACAAAAATTGTCTTGTAATGCTATTTGGCTAGAATTTGGAGAACTTGGTGTCAGTGGGGTCCTTGTTTAGAGGAAGAAAGCACAAGGCCAAGGAGAAGCTGGGTTTAGTTGCAAACTCCCTTTCTGGGAAAAGGAGAAATCTCTGTTCCCAGTGAGATATTTGTCAAACCAACTCAAAGTGAGCTCCTAGATTCATTTGTATATAATCCTGGTCTGCTTTATAAGGGAAATTGAATTTCAAATATTTTTAATTCTGACAACTGAATAATCATTATGTCAAGTTTTTCATCCAGACTGTTGTTTATTTTATGAAGTCAATAACTGTTAAAAATCTAAAGAATTTAAAAAAATGGGAAAGAAGGATGAACAGGGAGAGGAGGAAGATAAAGAAGAAATCAAAATAAAACTATGAAACAATGAAAGCTCTAAGAAATATTTCATAATAGAAGCCTATATTTGTATTGCTAAAGAAGTTTTTATAATAGAAGCCCCAGTCATATAATCCTGCTCCTTGTATCACAATCACCGAAGAGAAAATTAATGATCTGGATGATAAATCAAAGAAACTTAACTATAGTACAGGACTGAGAACTAGAGAGAAAAATATATGAAAGAGAAATTCAGATACATAGAAAATTGAATTAGGAAGTCCAACATACATGGACACTGAGTTACAGAGGATAGGCTAGAGAAAACAGATGAGAAGCAATAGTCAAATAAATAGTCATATTAAATTATAATAGTTTACAGTTATGTTAAATTATAGTTATATAAACTATAATGGCTTATAGTTTTCCAGAATTAATGAAAAATACAAATACACAAAAACATGAGCTAGAGTTTAAACTGAGAAAGATAAATAGAACTAAATTCAAGTCTATACACACCATAGAGAAAATGCACATCAAATATAGAAAGATCTTAAAGTAAATCAGAAATGAAAGAATACCTACAAATAAGAAATAGACATGAAACTTCTCTATAGCAGTAATATAAAAAATATATAAAAAAGAGGCCCCAAAACATTAGTTTTGAAAGAAAATTACTGCCTACTTAGATTGTTTTTTATTGAAGTATAGCCATACAATACCCTATTAGGTTTATCTGTACATCATAGTGATTAAATATTTTTATAACATTATGGAATGATCTCTACAATAATTCCAGTTACTATCTATCAACATACAAAGTTATATTATTGACATATATTCTCTATGCTGTCCAAGAGATTACTGCTTATGTTTTTTTTTTAGGATCTTATGATTTCATGTATCACATTTATGCTTTTAATGTTTTTTGAGTTTATTTTTGTTTATGATGTGAGAAAGTGGTCCAGCTTCATTCTTGTGTATTTAGCTGTCCAGTTTTCAAAACACCATTTTTTGAAAAGACTGTTTTTCCCCACTGTATATTCTTGGCTCTTTTGTCATATTTATTGACCACATAGGTATAGGTTTATTTCTGGGCTCTCTGTCCACTTCAATTGACCTATGTGTCTATTCAATCAGTCCATTAATTTGATGAATCAATTTATTAGCATCTTAAGCTACAATACTAAAATCTATGAAAATAACATTTAATGTAACATTCTTTATTGAGTAGTCACTACTTATTACTTACTGGAAATGAAGAATTGCTGGTTGGTATGTGCAAAGATGAATATGTAATTTGAATATGTTTGTTTAAGTTAATGCCCAGGATTACTTAAATTCACTATTCCTACTATATGCTGTGAGATTATGCAGTCTTCTATAATTTTTCTTTAATTGAACTACAGTAAAACCGTCATTTGCCATGAAATTGTTGATATTCACTTGTAAACACATCAGTTATGTGGGAAGTTCTCTCTGTTCTTAATCTCATTAACTCTGACAATTAGAATTATTACCCTATTAGGTAATAGGGTAATTACCTATTTTCATTTCCATGGCACTGAATCGAAGTCTTATTTTATTGATAACTAAAACAACTGAAGCTCATGCTTTATAAAAATGCCCCTCAGTAGTGACACATTATACCAAAAATAGAGGTCTTATTTAAATAATAATTGAAATGAAACTTCAAAATCTCTTGGAAATTTAAAGCACACCAGTGAATTTAGAACTCGAGGTTAACTGAAGGAGTGATGTCAACAAGATGACAGAAGGAGATACCAACCTTCATCTGCCAACCGAAATTTAAGCAGCTATCCACAAACAAAAATTGTGGTAGGATGGCACAAGAAACAAATTAAGAACTTACAGCAACATGGTGAAGCCAAAAAATGGAAAATTACTGCAAAAAGTAGGGAAAGTATCTCTGAGGAGATCAGCTTAGCCAAGACCTTTGGAGGTGATGAGGAACAAAGGACAAAAGTGGGCATTATCAGTATCAGACACACAGGAGATGTCACCATGGTCCCCAGTGGCCTTCTCTGTGGAGGACCTGCACAATCTTTACCACTGAGGATTTTTGCCACTCTGTGAGCCACAGACTCCCTGCAGCTTCTGGAGTGGATAACCCTGCAGTTTTCATCAGCATGGAACCAAGCATCTTGTTCCACAGTGTACACCAGTAGCTATTGCCACTGACATCAGCACCAAGCAACACCACCATGGACCTGCTAGGGAGGGAGATATTATTTAAAGAACGGTTGATTTGCTTCCCTGAGACCAAGACTTCCAACTACCCTCTCCCTCATAAACCTATGTATATTTCATATCCCAGAACCCCAACTTTTATGTGTGCATCAGCATCTCAGATACCAGAAGAACTGCCACTTCAGACTACCTAATGTCCGGCTCTGAAGTCATTATTGCTCCATGAGTCTATGTTCTCCAGTACATGATTCTATGACTATTCCACAGGCATTTGCATATCCAGACATCAGTGTAACCACTACTATAAAGGTATGCACAACCTGGACCTGGTATGTATAGGATCCTCTCATATATGACACATCCCATGTGAAAAATAATAAATCAGAAAGTCCCCAGAAGCCCTGATCACTGAAAACTTCAGTAACCTTTAATGTTTCCACAGACACTTTCAGCCTCATCCATTGTGAACTTCTGCAATATAGCTGATGCTGAACTCAGTTCACATAGTTGTATGGATACCACATTACTGGACCTTTCCTGGAGATGGAACCCAATTCAGTTCACATGCTTTCACCCACCCATAGTTGAAAGTCTTTCCCCAACAACAACAAAAAAATATTTTTATTTATTTGACACAGAGAGAATCACAAGTAGGAAGAGAGGCAGGGGAAGCAGGCCCCATGCTGAGCAGAGAGCCCAATGCAGGGCTTGATCCCAGGACCCTGAGATCATGACCTGAGCTGAAGGCAGAGACTTAACACACTGAGCCACCCAGGATCCCCCCAGTCTTTAAATCTTGTAGAGGTGGTTATTCCATTGAATGCTCGCACCTCAATAGAAGGCTGCACAGTACATGGCAATCAAGGAAACATGCTATCACCAAAGAGAAAGTATAATTTTCCAGTAACCAGCCTCAAAGGAAAGCAGGTCTACAAGTTACTAGAGAATTCAAAATAACTGTTACAAGGAAGTTTAGTGAGTTAAAGAAAACACAGGCAAATTAATAAAATTAGGAAAGCAATACACAAACAAAAGTTGAAGCTTAATGAGATAGAAATAATTACAGTGAACTAAACAAAAATTGGAGGGTTGAGGAATACAATGAACAAAATTTTAAAAATGTAATAGAGGGGTGCCTGGATGGTTTAGTTGTTAAGCATCTGCCATTGGCTCAGGTCTTGATCCCAGGATCCTGGGATTAAGCCCCACATGGGACTCCTTACTCAGCAGGAAGCCTGCTTCTCCCACTCTCACTGCTTGCATTTCCTTTCTTATACTCTTTCTCTCTCTATCAAATAAATAAATAAAATATTTTTAAAAATGCAATAGAGAGCATCAGGATTAGTCTAGATCAAACAGAAGAAACGATCAGTGAACTCAAGGACAGGCCATTTTAAATTACCCAGTTTAAGAAGGAAAAAAGATGAAAAATGAAAAAAAAGTGAAAAAATGAGGAAAGCTTTTTGAATTTTGTGTCACCATCAAGAAAAATAATATTGGTATTATGGAAGTCTCAGAAGAAGAAAGAGAGAAGGGACAAAAATATATGGGGAAAAATGGTTGAGATCTTCCCAAATCTGGAAGGAGATATGGACATCCAGGCACATGAAGCTCATAGGTGCCCATACAGTTCAACCCAAAGAAGACTTCACTAGTATGTATTATAATAAACCTGTCAAAAATCAAATACAAAGAATTTTGAAGGTAACAGGAGAAAAAATTTTTAAAAATTGTTCTATACAAGGAAACAGCTATATGGATATCAGTAAACTCAGCAGAAACCTAGAAGGCCCGGAAAAAGTGAGAAGATACATTCTAAGTCCTGACAGGAAAAAAGAAAAAAGAAAAAGAAAGAAAAACAAGAGCAAGAATACTTTATTCACTGAAACTATCCTTCAGAGATGAAGGAGAAGCAAAGACTAGCCAAGATAAACAAAAGTTGATAGAGTTCATCACAACTAGACCTGCCTTACAATAAATGCTAAAATAAGTCATTCATGTTAAAATGAAAGGACACTAATTAGAAACATGGAAGCATATGAAAAGATAAACCTCACTGGTTGAGTTTAGTATATATTCAAATTTGGAATACTCCAATACTTGGATAGTAATATATAAGTAATACATAAGTCATTGCTTGAAGTAATATACAAGTAATATATAGTATAAAAGTTAAAAAACAACAGTATTAAAAATAACTATAACTAAAATAATTTTGATGGATACAAAATATTAAAAAATGCAATAGTGACATTAAAAACATACACGATGGGATGGTATACAAGTATATAGATTATGTATATGATCAAAGTTAAGTTGTTATCAGCTTAAAATAGACTTGTGATAACTATGAGATGATTTATGCAAGTTTTATGGCAGACACAAAACAAAACCTTTAGTAGATACACAGAAGATGAAGAGAAACAATCAAAGCATACCACTATGGGAAATTATCAAATCACAAAGGACTATAGCAAAAGAGGAAGAAAGGAACAAAAGAATTACATAAGAACCAGAAAATAATCAAAAGTTGACAATAATAAATTCCAAATTATCAATAATTACTTTAAATGTTGATGAATTAAACTCATCAATCCAAAGACATAAAGTGGATTACTGGATAATAACAACAACAAAAAAAAACCAACAATATGCTGTCCATGAGAGACTTGTTTCAACTTTAAGGACACACATAGGCTTAGGGTGAAGGAATGGAAAAAAGACACTCTAAACGAAAGTGAATATGGGCAACTATACCTATCTCAGAAAATACTGTCTTTAAATCAAACACTGTAATAAGAGACAAAGAAGTTAATAAAAGAAAAAAAATATCAATAAGATATAAGAATTATGTACATTTATATATTGATAAGCATACTATTATACATATAATTACATCTACAAATATATTTTATAACATACATCTGACATCAGAATGCCTAAATATAGTAAGAAGTGTTAACACATCTAAAGCAAGTATTAACCATCAACGTAATAATAGTAGGGGAATGCAATACCTCACTTTAAAAATGGAAAGTTCAGTAGATATAAAATCAATAATGAAATATTGGACTTAAATCACAATCTATACCAAATGAATCTAACAGATATATACAGAAGACATTCTATCCAACAGTAGCATAATATGCATTTTTTTGAGCACAAAGAACTTATCAAGGATAGATCATCTGCTAGTTCACAAAAGGAGTCTTAACAAATGTAAGAGAATTTAAGTTATATCAAGTATTTTTTCCAAATACAATGGTATGAAACTAGAAATAAAGAACAGCGGGAAATCTGAAAAAATCACAAATATGTGTACATTAAACAATACATTCTGAACAACAAACAGATCAAAGAAGAAACCAAAAGGGAAATTTAAAAAAAATATATTGAGAAAAATGAAAATGGAAATATACTGGAACTTATGAGACACAGGAAAAGCACTTCTAAGAGGAAAGTATATAGTGATTCTAAAAATATCAAATAAATAAGCTAACTTTATACCTCAAAGAAATAAAAAAAATAAAAAGAATAAAAAACCAGGTTAATGTTAGAAGAAAGGCCATAACAAAGGTTAGAGAAGAAATACATGAGATAAAGAGCAGAAAACAATAGAAAAGATCAATGAAACTAAGACCTGGGTCTTTTGGAAAGATAAAATTAATGAATATTGGTTAAGATGTGAAGAAAAAAAAAACTTTTACACACTGTATGTGGGCACGTAAACTCATAGAGTCATTATGGAAAATAGTGTAAAGGATTCTCAAAAAAATAGAATTGTCATATGATCCAGCAATCCCCCTGCTGGGCATATAACCAAAGGAAATGAAATCAGGTACTTGAAGAGATATCTGAAAGGGCATTTTCATCACAGCATTATTCACAATACTTAATATATGGAAATAATGTGTCCACTGACAGATAGATGGATAAAGAAAATACCAGATCAATATAAAAAAGAAGAAATTCTGCAGTTTGTGACAAAATGGATAAACTTGGAGGACAATATGCTATCTAAAATAAGTCAGACAACACTGGACCAGATGGACATCACAGATATATTCAGAACATTTCATCCCAAAGCAACAGAATACACATTCTTCTCTAGTGCACATGGAACATTCTCCAGAATAGATCACATCCTCGGTCCTAAATCAGGACTCAACTGGTATCAAAAGATTGGGATCATTCCCTGCATATTTTCAGACCACAATGCTCTAAAGCTAGAACTCAACCACAAAAGGAAGTTTGAAAAGAACCCAAATACATGGAGACTAAACAGCATCCTTCTAAAGAATGAAGGGGTCAACCAGGAAATTAAAGAAGAATTGAAAAAAATCATGGAAACAAATGATAATGAAAATACAACGTTTCAAAATCTGTGGGACACAACAAAGGCAGTCCTGAGAGGAAAATATATAGCAGTACAAGCCTTTCTCAAGAAACAAGAAAGGTCTCAGGTACACAACCTAACCCTACACCTAAAGGAGCTGGAGAAAGAACAAGAAAGAAACCCTAAGCCCAGCAGGAGAAGAGAAATCATAAAGATCAGAGCAGAAATCAATGAAATAGAAACCAAAAAAACAATAGAACAAATCAACGAAACTAGGAGCTGGTTCTTTGAAAGAATTAATAAAATTGATAAACCCCTGGCCCGACTTATCAAAAAGAAAAGAGAAAGGACCCAAATAAATAAAATCATGAACGAAAGAGGAGAGATCACAACTAACACCAAAGAAATACAAACTATTATAAGAACATACTATGAGCAACTCTACGCCAATAAATTTGACAATCTGGAAGAAATGGATGCATTCCTACAAATATATAAACTACCACAATTGAACCAGGAAGAAATAGAAAGCCTGAACAGACCCATAACCAGTAAGGAGATTGAAACAGTCATTAAAAATCTCCAAACAAACAAAAGCCCAGGGCCAGACGGCTTCCCGGGGGAATTCTACCAAACATTTAAAGAAGAACTAATTCCTATTCTCCTGAAACTGTTCCAAAAAATAGAAATGGAAGGAAAACTTCCAAACTCATTTTATGAGGCTAACATCACCTTGATCCCAAAACCAGACAAGGATCCCATCAAAAAAGAGAGCTATAGACCAATATCCTTGATGAACACAGATGCGAAAATACTCAACAAAATACTAGCCAATAGGATTCAACAGTACATTAAAAGGATTATTCACCACGACCAAGTGCGTTTTATTCCAAGGCTGCAAGGTTGGTTCAACATCTGCAAATCAGTCAATGGGATACAACACATCAATAAAAGAAAGAACAAGAACCATATGATACTCTCAATAGATGCTGAAAAAGCACTTGACAAAGTACAGCATCCCTTCCTGATCAAAACTCTTCAAAGTGTAGGGATAGAGGGCACATACCTCAATATCATCAAAGCCATCTATGAAAAACCCACCGCAAATATCATTCTCAATGTAGATAAACTGAAAGCTTTTCCGCTAAGGTCAGGAACACGGCAGGGATGTCCATGATCACCACTGCTATTCAACATAGTACTAAAGGTCCTAGCCTCAGCAATCAGACAACAAAAGGAAATTAAAGGCATCCAAATCGGCAAAGAAGTCAAACTATCACTCTTCGCAGATTATATGATACTATATGTGGAAAACCCAAAAGACTCCACTCCAAAACTGCTAGAACTTATAGGGGACTTCAGTAAAGTGTCAGGATATAAAATCAATGCACAGAAATCAGTTGCATTTCTCTACACCAACAGCAAGACAGAAGAAAGAGAAATTAAGGAGTCCATCCCATTTACAATTGCACCCAAAACCATAAGATACCTAGGAATAAACCTAACCAAAGAGGCACAGAATCTATACTCAGAAAACTATAAAGTACTCATGAAAGAAATTGAGGAAGACACAAAGAAATGGAAAAATGTTCCATGCTCCTGGATTGGAAGAATAAATATTGTGAAAATGTCTATGCTACCTAAAGCAATCTACACATTTAATGCAATTCCTATCAAAGTACCATCCATCTTTTTCAAAGAAATGGAACAAATAATTCTAAAATTTATATGGAACCAGAAAAGACCTCGAATAGCCAAAGGGATATTAAAAAAAGAAAAAGCCAACATTGGTGGCATCACAATTCCGGACTTCAAGCTCTATTACAAAGCTGTCATCATCAAGACAGCATGGTACTGGCACAAAAACAGACACATAGATCAATGGAACAGAATAGAGAGCCCAGAAATAGACCCTCAACTCTACAGTCAACTAATCTTCGACAAAGCAGGAAAGAATGTCCAATGGAAAAAAGACAGCCTCTTCAATAAATGTTGCTGGGAATATTGGACAGCCACATGCAGAAAAATGAAATTGGACCATTTCCTTACACCACACACGAAAATAGACTCAAAATGGATGAAGGACCTCAATGTGCGAAAGGAATCCATCAAAATCCTTGAGGACAACACAGGCAGCAACCTCTTCGACCTCAGCCGCAGCAACATCTTCCTAGGAACATCGCCAAAGGCAAGGGAAGCAAGGGCAAAAATGAACTATTGGGATTTCATCAAGATCAAAAGCTTTCGCACAGCAAAGGAAACAGTTAACAAAATCAAAAGACAACTGACAGAATGGGAGAAGATATTTGCAAACGACATATCAGATAAAGGACTAGTGTCCAGAATCTATAAAGAACTTAGCAAACTCAACACCCAAAGAACAAATAATCCAATCAAGAAATGGGCAGAGGACATGAACAGACATTTCTGCAAAGAAGACATCCAGATGGCCAACAGACACATGAAAATGTATTCCATATCACTCGGCATCAGGGAAATACAAATCAAAACCACAATGAGATATCACCTCACACCAGTCAGAATGGCCAAAATCAACAAGTCAGGAAATGACAGGTGCTGGCGAGGATGCGGAGAAAGGGGAACCCTCCTACACTGTTGGTGGGAATGCAAGCTGGTGCAGCCACTCTGGAAAACAGCATGGAGGTTCCTCAAAATGTTGAAAATAGAACTGCCCCATGACCCAGCAATTGCACTATTGGGTATTTACCCTAAAGATACAAACGTAGTGATCCAAAGGGGCACGTGCACCCGAATGTTTATAGCAGCAATGTCCACAATAGCCAAACTATGGAAAGAAACTTGATGTCCATCAACAGATGAATGGATCAAGAAGATGTGGTATATATATACAATGGAATACTATGCAGCCATCAAAAGAAATGAAATCTTGCCATTTGCGACAACATGGATGGAACTAGAGCGTATCATGCTTAGCTGAATAAGTCAGTTGGAGAAAGACAACTATCATATGATCTCCCTGATATGAGGAAGTGGTAATGCAACATGGGGGCTTAAGTGGGTAGGAGAAGAATAAATGAAACAAGATGGGATTGGGAGGGAGACAAACCATAAGTGACTCTTAATCTCACAAAACAAACTGAGCATTGCTGGGGGGAGGGGGTTTTGGAGAAGGGGGTGGGATTATGGACATTGGGGATGGTATGTGCTTTGGTGAGTGCTGTGAAGTGTGTAAACCTGGTGATTCACAGACCTGTACCCCTGGGGATAAAAATATATGTTATAAAAAATAAAAAATTAAAAAAATAAATAAAAATAAAATAACACCCTTATCATTAACAATAAAACTACCAAATGCAGTTTAGAAAAAAAAATAAAATAAATAAGTCGGACAAAGACAAAAACTATATAGTATCACTTACATGTGGAATGTTTAAAAAAAAAAGCAGATGTCATAGAAACAGAGAATAATTGTGGTTTACAGGAGGGGGATTGGGTGGGAGGGAGAAAGGGCAAGATGTTTCCCAAGGGATATAAACATTGTCATAAGGGGAATAAGTTCCAAGGATCTAATATACAGCATATGACTATAGATTAACAACAAAAACAGGTCTGTGATTCACAGACCTGTACCCCTGGGAATAAAAATATATGTTTATAAAAAATTAAAAATTAAAAAAAAAACAACAACAGCAACTATATGGCATGCTTGAATTTTACTAAGAGACAGAACTTAAGCATTTTCACCAAAAACAAGAACAACAACAACAACAACAACAGTTGATTAGATAACAACTACAGGAGGTGATGGATGTGTTAATTAACTTGATTGTGATAATAATTTTTTAATGTATATGTATATCAAGTCATCACATTGTGTAAGTTAAATATATACAATTTTGTTTATTATATTTAAATAAGCTCAGGGAATAAATGATAACTGTTACAATAACCTTCAGAAAAATTGAGAGGGGTGCCTGGGTGGCTCAGTGGGTTAAAGCCTCTGCCTTTGGCTCAGGTCATGATCTCGGGGTCCTGGGATCAAGCCCCACATCGGGCTCGCTGCTCAGCAGGGAGCCTGCTTCCTCCTGTCTCTCTGCTTGCCTCTCTGCCTGCTTGTGATGTCTGTCCATCAAATAAATAAGTAAAATCTTAAAAAAAAAGAAAAGAAAAATTGAGAAGTTTTACTTTACACACTCTTTCTTGTGAGGGAAGTAAATTAATTGAGATACTCCAAAAATTTCAACTACAACCAAGGTAAAAAGTTGATATGAAATTGTAATTCATAGCAATCAACACCACAGAAATTTAAACATTGTAAGATAATATTACAAAAAAATATGATAAAAATTTGACAACCTGGAAGAAATGGATAAATTCCTAGAACACACAACATAAAACTGAAACAGTAAAAAATAGAAAATTTGAACAGACTAACTGCCAGCAAAGAGATTGAATCAGTAATCAAAAAACCCTAATAAACAAAAGTCCAGAACAAAATAAATTCAGAGACAAATTCTACCAAACACTTCAAGAGGAAATATTTATTCTTCTCAAACTATTTTGAAGAATAGAAGCAGGAAAACTTCTAAATTTATGCAGAGGCCAATATCACTGTGATACCAAAACCAGATACAGACACCCTCAAAAAGAGAACTACAAGCCAATATCCCTGATGAACATAGTATCAAAAATCCTCAACCAAATACCAGCTAACTGAATGTAACAATACATTAAGCAAACAAACAAACAATTTCGGGATTTGGGGATTTATTCCTGGGATATAAGGTGGTTCAATATTTGCAAATCAATTGGTGTGATACATCACATCAATAAGAGAAAGGACAAGAACCATATGATCACTTTATAGACACAGAAGAAGCTTTTGACAAAGTACAGCATCCATTCATGATGAAAGTCATCAAAAAAGTAGGTTTTGAGGGAACATACCCCCAAATAATAAAGGCCATATATTAAAGCACATACACACACATACACACACACAGTGAACATCTTCTCAATGGGGGAAAAACTGAGAGCATCCCCCTAATGTCAGGAACTAGACAAGAATGTCCACTCTCACCACTGCTACTCAACATGGTACTATAAGTCCTAGCCATAGCAATCAGACAACAAAAAGTAATGAAAGGAATCTTCCTTCAGTCTTAGCACCATCTACTTGGAAATCTCCATGCCATGAGAGCCAAGTAGAGGAAGAAGCAAATGTGAAGGCTTAAGTGTAAAAGAAGAAAGATGAGGCAGAGGTTCAAGTAAACCAAAAGTTTGTGCACCCATAGAATTCACAGGAGCAGAAATCAGGAAAGCCAGAGGCCAGGAACACTGGTACAATTTGGTGAACTGCATGCCTATTTTCTAGAGCTTGTTTCAGTGGATCTAGATCATCCATCACCATCGAATCACAATGACCACTTTTGAGAGACCAATTTGCTCACACCAAAACAGGCCCTTTTGGCCATTTGCTTTGGATTTGTGACTTCCAGGAATAATTCTGTTTTAATTTCTGTCCCAAACTAACATGTGTACAATAAATAATCTCTCCTGCTATCTCAAAAAAAAAAAAGAAAGAAAGAAAGAAAGAAGGACAGAAAGACAGAAAGGAAGAAAGAAAAATAAAAGGCATTCAAGTTGGAAATGAAGAAAGAAAATGGTCATTACTGGCAGAGATGACATAATACTCTGTATACAAAATTTGTAAAAGACTTGACCAAAAAAATCCACTAGAACTCATAAATGTAGTCAGTAAAGTCTCAGGGTACAAATAAATGTACAAAACTCTGTTGCATTTCTATACACCAGTAATGAAGCAGGAGAAAGAGGAAATGAGAAAACAATCCCATTTACAATTGTACCAAAAGCAATAAGATACCCAGGAATAAACGTATCCAAAGAGGTGAAAGACCCGTACTCTGAAAACTAGAAAACACTAATGAAAGAAACTGAAGATGCCCCAAAATGATAGAAAAAATATTCCATGCTCATGTTGAAAGAACCAATATTGTTTTGTTGTGCTTTTTTTTGAAGAACCAATATTGTTAAGTGTCTATATTATCCAAAGTGATCTAAAGACTTAATATAATCTCTATTAAAATACCAAGAGCAGGGGCGCCTGGGTGGCTCAGTGGGTTAAAGCCTCTGCCTTCAGCTCAGGTCATGATCCCAGGGTCCTGGGATGGAGTCCCACATTGGGCTCTCTGCTCAGCAGGGAGCCTGCTTCACCATCTCTCTCCGTCTACCTCTCTGCTTACTTGTGATTTTTATCTGTCAAATAAATAAATAAAATCTTTTAAAAAAATAAAATGAAATACCAAGAGCATATTTTACATAACAAAAGCAAACAATTCTAAAATTTACATTGAACCAGAAAAGACACTGAATAGCCACAGCCATCTTGGAAAAAAAAGAGAGAGAGAGAGAGAGAGAGAGAGAGAGAGAGAATGAATCAAAACGAAGCTGGAAGTATCAAAATTCCAGACTTCAAATTATATTACAAATCTGTAGCCATGAAAGGTACTGGTACTAGTACAAAAAAAAGACATAGAAGTAAATAGATCACAACTGAAATCCTAGAAATAACCCCATAGTTTTATGTTCAATTAAACTTTGACAGTGGAGGGAATATCCAAAAGGAAAATGACAGTCTCTTCAACAATGGGAGAACTGGTCACCTATGTGGAAAAAATGAAACTGGATCACTTTCTTACACCACACAAAAATAAACTCAAAATGGACTAAAGACCTAAAAGTGAGAACTGAAACCATAAAAATTCTGGAAAAGACCAGAGACAGTATTATCTTTCACATTTCCCTTAACAATATTTTTCTAGATATGTCTCCTGAGGCAAGGAAAACAAAAGCAAAGATAAACTATTGAGACTACATCAAAACTAAAAGCTTCTCAACAGCAAAGGAAACAATCTACAAAACTAAAGAACAACCTAAGGAATGAGAAAAAAATATTTGTAAATGATATATCAGATAAAGGGCTAGTATTCATGATCTATAAAGAACATATGAAATTCAATACCCAAAAACCAAATAATCCAGTTAGAAATGGGCAGAAATCATGAATCAATAGTTTTCAAAGAAGATATACAGAAAGCTAACAAAAACACACACACAGAAAATATACTCAATATTGCCCATCATCATGGAAGTACAAATCAAAACTACAATGAGATATCACCTCACACCTATCAGAATGGCACTGGAAACAACAAACATTGGCAAGGATAGGGAGAAAAGGAACTCCTCTTGCATTGTTGGTGGGAATGGAAACTGATGCAACCATTCTGGAAAACAGTATGGAGGCTTTTCAAAAAGTTAAAAATAGAACTACATTAAGATTCAGCAATTGCACTACTAGGTATTTACCCAAACAAAACAAAAATACTGATTTGAAGGGATACATGCACCCAATGTTTATAGTAGCATTATGAACAATAGCCAAGTTATGTTTAGATCTCAAGTGTCCATCAACTGATGAATAGATAAAGATGTCATTATATATATATAATATATATTACATATATATTTGATAATGCTACTATAAGCACCTGTTGTTTCCATCTCTACTTTTCACAGAAAAACAATGAAAGTGGTACACTTTGTCATACCACACCAAAAAAAGTAAATTCAAAATTGATTAAAGACCTAAATGTGAGACCTGAAACCATAAGAATCCTAGAAGAGGATACAGGCAATAACTTCTTTGACATCAGCTGTAGCAACTTTTTCTAAATGTCTCCAGAAACAAGGGGAACAAAAGCAAAAATAAACTATTGGGACTCCATCAAAATAAAAAGCTTCCGCACAGCAAAGGAAACAATCAGCAAAAGCAAAAGGCAACCTAATGAATAGGAGAAGATATGTGATAATGAAATATTCAACAAAAGGTTTAGTATCTTGGATATCAACCTTTTGTCTGTACTGTCATTTGCAAATATTTTCTCCCATTCCGTGGGTTCCCTCTTTGTTTTCTTGACTGTTTCCTTTGCTGTGCAGAAGCTTTGGATTTTTTTTTAATTAAATTAATTTATTTATTTTCAGAAAAACAGTATTCATTATTTTTTTACCACACCCAGTGCTCCATGCAATCTGTGCCCTCTATCATACCCACCACCTGGTACCCCAACCTCCCACCCCTCCACCACTTCAAACCTTTGGATTTTGATGAAGTTCCAGAAGTTTATTTTGGCTTTTGTTTCCTTTGCCTTAGGAGACATATCTTGAAAGAAGTTGTTGTAGCTGATATCGAAGAGCTTACTGCCTATGTTCTCCTCTAGGATTCTGATGGATTCCTATCTTACATTGAGGTTTTTTATCCATTTTGAGTTTATCTTTGTGTACGGTGTAAAAGAATGGTCGAGTTTCATTCTTCTACATATAGCTGTCCAGTGTTCCCAGCACCATTTATTGAAGAGACTGTCTTTTTTCCACTGTATATTTTTTCCTGTTTTGTCGAAGATTATTTGGCCATAGAGTTGAGGGTCAATATCTGAGCTCTCTACTCTGTTTCACTGGTCTATGTGTCTGTTTTTATGCCAGTACCATGCTGTCTTGGTGATCAGAGCTTTGTATTAAAGCTTGAAATCAGGTAACGTGATGCTCCCAGTTTTATTTTTGTTTTTCAACATCTCCTTAGCGATTGGGGGTCTCTTCTGACTCCATACAAATTTTTGGATTATTTGCTTCAGCTCTTTGAGGAATACTGGTGGAATTTTGATTGGAATGGCATTAAAAGTATAGATTGCTCTAGGCAATATAGACATTTTAACAATGTTATCCAGGATCTATAAAGAACTCCTCAAACTCAACACACACAAAACAGATAATCATATCAAAAAATGGGCAGAAGATATGAACAGACAATTCTCCAATGAATACATGCAAATGGCTATCAGACACATGAAAAAATGTTCATCATCACTAGCCATCAGGGAGATTCAAATGAAAACCACATTGAGATATCACCTTACACCAGTTAGAATGGCCCAAATTAGCAAGACAGGAAACAACATGTGTTGGAGGGGATGTGGAGAAAGGGGAACTCTCTTCCACTGTTGGTGGGAATGCAAATTGGTGCAGCCTCTTTGGAGAACAGTGTAGAGATTCCTCAAGAAATTAAAAATAGAACTTCCCTATGACCCTGCCATTGCACTACTGGGTATTTACCCCAAAGATACAGATGTAGTGAAAAGAAGGGCCATGTGTACCCCAATGTTTATAGCAGCAATGGCCACAGTTGCCAAACTGTGGAAAGAACCAAGATGCCCTTCAACGGTTGAATGGATAAGGAAGATGTGGTCCATATACACTATGGAGTATTATGTCTCCATCAGAAAGGATGAATACCCAACTTTCGTAGCAACATGGACGAGACTGGAAGAGATTATGCTGAGTGAAATAAGTCAACAGAGAGAGTCAATTATCATATGGTTTCACTTATTTGTGGAGCATAACAAATAGCATGGTGGACATGGGGAGTTAGGAGAAGTGATTTGGGGGAAATTGGAAGGAGAGGTGAACCATGAGAGACTATGGACTCTGAAAAACAATCTGAGGGGTTTTAAGTGGTGGGGACGTGGGAGGTTGGGGGAACCAGGTGGTGGGTATTAGAGAGGGCACGGATTGCATGGAGCACTGAGTTTGGTACAAAAACAATGAATACTCTTGTGCTGAAAATAAGTAAAAAATAAATTTAAAAAAAAAGTGTTAGTATCCATAATATATAAAGAAATTTTACATTAAGGAGAGCACATGATCTGATGAGCACTGGGTGTTATATGCAACTAATGAATCATTGAACACTACATCAAAAACTAATGATGCACTCTCTGTTGGTCAATGGAACTTAATAAAAAGTAAAACCCTAAAAAATGAAATCACACAATTCAACACCTCCAAAACAAATAATCCCATGTAAAAATGGTCAGAAGACATGAACAGACATTTCTCCAAAGAGGACGTATAGAAATTCAACCGACATATGAAAAGATGTTCATTTTCATTTATCATAAGGTGAATGCAATTCAAAACTACAATGAACTGTCACCTCATAATGGTCAGCATGGCTAAAATCTGCAACAGAGGATGACAAATACCATGTGCTTTCACTCATATGTGGAATTTAAGAAACAAAACAAACAAAAGAATAAACTGAAAACCAGTGTCTAAAACACAAAAAATAAACTGGTTGTTCCAGAAGGCCAGTGGGTTGAAGTTATTTGAAACAGATGAAGTGGATTTAGAGTACACATATCTTGGTGAGCACTGAGTAATATATAGACTGGTTGAGTCATAATAGTGTACACTTGGAACTAATATAGCAATCCATGTTAAGTATAGTACAATTTTTTTTAAAAAAGGAGAAAAGTTACATTCAAGGGAGGGAGGCAGAAGAATAGGGGTTCTTGTTTCATCTGGCCCTTATCAAATCATTCTGAACAGCCATGAATTCAGCCTGAGATTTAAGAAAATATATTCGGAAATATACAAGCAGAAAAACAACATCCTATTACAAGGTTGGAGGTGTGGAGTCATGAATCTGTGGGAAAACACTGGAAGATAAATGGAGAGGGGAGAAAGCCTCCATAAGCTGGCTACTGGAAAGTGATATAATACCAGGAGCATGAAATTGGAACCCTTAGAAATCCACTCCAATGAGATCTGCTCCAGTGAGCCCCCTTTCTGAAAGAGGCTCAGGGGATCAAAAAGGCAGAATTCTAGGTGAGTCACTGTGGTGTCAGGATATCAGGATGCACAGAAAGAACCAGGGTGCTGGAACCAATAGAGTGCCCAAGCAATGGAGAAACTGGTTATGGTCAGTGAGCCCAGGAGAGACTCTCAGTTTGGGTCGCCTTAAGTCACAAGTCAGGCTTGTGAGGAGACCATTCTTTGCCTAAGCACCCAGAAAAAGACCAGGACATGTGGGCCAGTTACCAATCTCTGGGAGGGACAGAATGACTGTGCCCACGACCAAGTAATAGTTCTGGTGGCAGCCACTCCAGAAAGGACAATAGGGTGGCACAGAGCCCGGATCTGGGAGTACCAGGGCAGGGAGCACATGTGCACCGATGACCCCACAAATGCTCACAGTACCAAATATGCAAAGTGCAGAGATGTTCACAGGTCTTGAGAATCACCCCCCTCCCCCGGGAGAAATGCTGTTGGTGCAACTTGCAGATTTCTATGGAGAGCAGTGCACACAGAAGCAGCGATGGTTTGACCCAGAGAGTTTATTGAAGAAAGGGAACCAGAATCTTGCAGCTCTGGGCCAGAGATCCAGTCAAGGCATTTTTGCTCTGACCCTCTGAAAAGGCAAGGAAAACCACAAGGAAACAAAAACCACACACAGGACAAGCTCACCTTGAGCCCATCCCCCTGACAAGGGGTGGTACAAATCCCTCCAGGCAAAAAAACCTGAGAAACAGAACAGGAGCCCCACCCCCCACCCCCAAGAAAACAGACTGGAAGAACAGGTGAATGACAAGGTTATAGATCCCACTGGACCGTAAAACTCCAGTGCTGGGGAAAATAATATATTGAGCTCCAGGTATTTCTGCACAACTTGTTTTTCCTTCAGTCTAAAATAAATTTATTTATTTATTTATTTATTTATTTAACATTCTTGTTGCAACTAGATTCTGATTTTACCGGTTTATGTTTTTAAGTCGCTTTTTAGCCTTTTTTCACATCTACATTTTGGGGATGTAGTGTCTTCTAACACAGAGACCTAAATTCAGTCAGGAACAAGGAGATCACCCCGTTTTGTCCACCCTGTGAGATTATAGTCTCTCCTTCCCCAACACCTTTTTGTTTTGTTCATTTTGGCTTTGTTTGATTTTCTGTGGTGGCTTCAGACCCCTTTGGATTTTTTTTTTAGGGTGCATTTTACTTGGCTTGTGGTTGATATTTTGGACTTGGCTTATTTTCTCACCCATTCTTCCTTGGGAAGAATGACTAGGAGGAACTCACAACAAAGAGGGAACCGGAGGTAATGTTCTCTGCCATAGAGCTAATCAATATGGATATAAGCAAGATGTCAGAGAGAGAATTAAGGATAGCAGTTATAAAATTAATAGCTAGGCCTGAAAAAAAAACACACGTGAAAATACAGAGCCTCTAAGGGCAGAAAGGGGATCCTATCAGGACAAACTTAAAAATGCTATGAATGAGGTGTAGTCTAAATTGGATGCTCTAACAACCAGGGTCAATGGGGCAGAAGAGAGAATGAGTGATCTAGAGGACAAGATGATGGAAAGGAAGGAATTTGAGGAAGAGAGAAAAACAACTAATAGTCCATGAAGAAAGGATTAGAGAATTTATTGATGCCTTGAAAAGAACCAATGTCAGAATCATCTGGATCCAGGAGGGACTATAAAGAAAGAGGGGGTAGAAGGTATATTTGAGCAAATCATGGCTGAGAGTTTCCCTAATTTGGGCAAGGAAACAAGCATTCATGTACAAGAGGCATAGGGGATCCCTCCCAAATTCAATAAAAACAGATCAATAACCCAACATATAATAGTGATGTTTGCAAATCTTAGAGCAAAAAATCTATCCTGGAAGCAGCCAGGGAGAAGAGATTCCTTATGTACAGAGGAAAGGACATAAGAATAACATCAGACCTATCGACAGAAACCTGGCAGGCCAGAAAGGGCTGACAAGATACATTCAGAGTACTAAATGAGAAGAACATGCAGCCAAGAATATCCACCAAGCTGTCACTCAGAATGGAAGGAGAGATAAAGAGTTGCCAGGATAGACATAAACTGAAAAAAATATGTGACCACAAAGCCAGCCATGCAAGAAATATTAAGGGAGATTCTGTAAGTGAAAAGAGACCCCAAGAGTCACATAGACCACAAGGTAACAGTGATAATCTACAGAAACAGGGACTATACAGCAATACAATGGAACTAAATTCATATCTTTCAATAGTTACTCTGAATGTAAATGGGATGAATGCTCCCATCAAAAGACAAAGGGTTTTAGACTGGATAAAAAGCAATATCCATCAATATGTGGTCTATAAGAGGTTCATTTTGAACCTAAAGACACCTCCAGATTGAAAGTGAGGGGGTGGAGAACAATTTACCACACTGATGGACTTCAAAAGAAAGCAAGGGTAGCAATCCTCACATCAGACAAATTAGATTTTAAGCCAAAGACTGTAATAAGAGATATAGAAGGACACTATATCATACCTAAAGGGACCATACAAAAAGAAGATCTAAAAATTGTAAATATCTATGCCCCCAAATTGGGGGCAACCAGTTATTTTTTTTTTTAAGATTTTATTTATTTTTTTGACAGAGAGAGATCACAAGTAGGCAGAGAGGCAGGCAGAGAGAGAGGAGGAAGCAGGGTCCCTGCCGAGCAGAGAGTCCCATGCAGGGTTTGATCCCAGGACCCTGGTATCATGACCAAAGCCGAAGGCAGAGGCTTTAACTCACTGAGCCACCCAGGCGCCCGAAGAGCAACCAATTAGATAAACCAACCAATAACTAAAATAAAGAAAATTATAGATAATAATGCATTAATAGTAGGAGACTTCAACACCCCACTCATAGCAAAGGAAAGAACATCTAACTAGATCAGCAAAGAAGCAAGAGCTTTGAATGACACATTGGACAAGATGGACTTTGTAGATATAGACAGAACGTTCCATCCTAAAACAAAATAGTGCTCATTCTTAAGTGCACATGGAACTTTCTCTAGAATGTATCACACACTGTATCACAAATCAAGTCTTAATCTATACCAAAAATTGAAGTTATTCCCTGCATATTTTTAGACTACAATGCTTTGAAACTGGAATTCAACCACAAGAAGAAATTTGGAAGGAACTCAAACACTTATAAGTTAAAGAGCATCCTGCTAAAGAATGAATGGGTCAACCAGGAAATTAAAGAACTTAAACAATTCATTGAAACTAATGAGGATGAAAACACATCAGTTCAAAACCTATGGAATACTGCAAAAGTGATCCTAAGAGGGAAGTACATAGCCAAGCCCCTCTCAAAAAGTTAGAAAATTCCCAAATGCACAACCTAACCTTAAACCCTAAGGGAGCTGGAGAAAGAGCAGCAAAGCCTAAACCAAGCAGGGAAGAGAAGTAATAAAGATTAGAGCAGAAATCAATGAAATAGATAAAAGTAAGAAGATACACAAATAAGAATAGATAGAAGTAAGAAGAAATAAATGAAACTAGAAGCTGTTTCTTTGAAAGAATAAATAAGATCAATAAGCTTCTGGCCAGACTTATAAAGAAAAAAGAAACAGAAAGGATGAAAATTAAAAAAAATCATGAATGAAAGGGAAGAGATAACAATGAATACTAAGGAAATAGAGAAAATCCTTAGAACATATGATTAGCAACTCTATGTCAACAAATTTCTTAATATGGAAGAAAAGATACATTCCTGAAAACTTATAAACTACAAAGATTGAAACAAGATGAAATAGACAATCTGAACAGACCAATAAGCAGCAAGGAACAGACCAATAAGCAGCAAGCAAGTAATAAAAAACCTGTCAAAAAACAAGAGTCCATCATCAGATGGCTTTCCCAGGGAATTCTACCAAACATTTAAGAAAGAAATAATACTTATTTTATGGAATATGTTTTGAAAAATAGAAATGGAAGGAAAACTTTGAAACTTATTCTATGAGGCCAGCATTACCCTGATCCCAAAACATCAAAAGAGAGAATTATAGACCAATATCCCTGGTGAACATGGATGCAAAAATACTCACCAAAATACTAGCCAATAGGATTCTACAGAAAATTAAAAGGATTATTCACCACAACCAGGTGGGATTTATTCTTGGGATGCAAGTGTGGTTCAACATTCCCAAATCAATCAACGTGATACATCACATCAGAAAAGAAAGGGCAAGAACCATATAATCCCCTTAATTGATGCAGAAAAAGCATTTGACAAAATACAGCATTCTTTCTTGATTAAAACTCTTTGAAGTATAGGGATAGAGGGAAAATACCTCAACATCATAAAAGCCATCTATGAAAAGCCCACAGTTAATATCCTTCTCAATGGTGAAAAACTGAGAGCTTTTCTCTTAAGGTCAGGAACACAGAAGAGATGCCAACTCTCACCATTATTGTTTAACATAGTACAGGGAGTCCTAATCTGAGCAATCAGACAACAAAAAGAAATAAAAGGCATACAAATTGGCAAATAAGAAGTCAAATTCTCTCTATTCACAGATGACATGATACTTTATGTGGAAAACCCAAAGATTCCACCCCAAAATTTCTAGAACAGACACAAGAATTCACCAATATGGCAGGATACAAAATAAATGCAGAGAAATCAGTT
Source organism: Mustela erminea (assembly GCF_009829155.1). Taxonomy (NCBI): domain Eukaryota; kingdom Metazoa; phylum Chordata; class Mammalia; order Carnivora; family Mustelidae; genus Mustela; species Mustela erminea. Next base: position 70,137,586 of record NC_045635.1, on the reverse strand, counting down.
GAATTTCTATACACTAACAATATAACTGAAGACAGAGAAATTAAGGAATCAATTCCATTTGCATTAGCACCAAAAACAATAACTAGGAATAAACCTAACCAAAGAGTTAAAAGATCTATACTCTAGAAACTAGGAACACTTATGAAAAAAGTTGAGGACACAAAAAGATGGAAAAATATTCCATGTTCATTAATTAGAAAAATAAACATTGTTAAAATGTTTATGCTGTCTAGAGCAATCTATACTTTCCATGCAATTCCTATCAAAATACCATCTACATTTTTCACAGAGCTGTAACAAAGAATCCTAAAATTTTTATGGGACCAGAAAAGACCCGGAATCACAAGAGGGATTTTGAAAAAGAAAACCAGAGCTGGGGGCATCAAAATGCCTGACTTCAAGCTATATTACAATGCTTTGATTATCAAGACAGCATGGTATTGGCATGAAAACAAACATATAGATCAATGGAACAGAATAGAGATCCCAGAAATGGACCCTCAAGTCTATGCTCAAGTAATCTTCAACAAAGCAGGAAAGAATATGAAATGGAGAAAGAGAGTCTCTTCAATAAATGGTGCTGGGAAAATTGGACAGCCACATGCAGAAAAATGAATCTGGACCATTCTCTCACATCACATGCAAAAATAAACTCAAAATGGATGAAAGACCTAATATGAGACAGGAATCCATCAATATCCTAGAGGAGAACAGAGGCAGTAACCCCTTTGACACTGGCCACAGCAACTTCCTTCAAGACACATCTCTAAAGGCAAGATAAACAAAAGCAAAAAGCTTCTGCACATCAAACAAATCAGTCAACAAAACTAAGAGGCAACCTGCTGAATAGGAGAAGATATTTGCAAATGACATTACAAATAATGGGCTGGAATCCAATACCTATTATGAACTTCTCATCTGAACACCCAAAAACCAAATAATCCAGTCAAGAAATGGGCAGAAGACATGAACAGACACTTCTCCAAAAAGACATACAAATGGCTAACAGACAAATGAAAAAATGTTCAACATCATTAGCTATCAGGGAACTACAAATCAAAACCACAATGAGATCCCACTCTACAGCAATTAGAATGCAAAAATTAACAAGGTAGGAAACAAATGTCAAGGATGTGGAGAAGGGGGAACCCTCTTACACTTGGTGGGAATTAAAGTTGCTACAGCCACCCTGGAAAACAGTATAGTGGTTCCTCAAGACCTTAAAAATAGAGTTATGCTACATCCCAGAAATTGTGCTACAAGGTATTTATCCGAAGTTACAGAAATAGTGAATACAAAGGGGACAAACACCCCTATGTTCATAGCAGTAATGTCCACAATAGACAAACTGTGGAAGGGGCTGAGATGTCCTTCAATATATAGATGGATAAAGAAGATGTGGTTCATATGTACAATGGAATATTACTCAGGCATCAGAAAGGATGAATACCTACAATTTGTATCAACATGGATGGAACTGGAGGGGATTATGCTAATTGAAATAAGTCAAGCAGAGAAAGTCAATTATCATATGGTCTCACTCATGCGTGGAACATACAGAATAGCAGGGAAAACTGAATGTGCAGAAATCAGAGAGGGAGAGAAACCTATGAGAGACTCTGAACTCAGGGAAGAAAGCTGAAGGTTACAGAAGAGAGGCCAGTAGTCAGGTGATGGGTATTAAGGGGGGGACACGTGTTGTGATGAGCATTGTGTGTTTACACAATGAATGAATCTTTGAACACTACATCAAAAACTAATTATGTGCTATATGTTGGCTAACTGAGCGTAATAAAAATAAAATAAAAATAAATAAAAGAAAATACCTATTCTTCTTGACATATTACAAAAAAATCAAAGAAAGGAAGGAAAAGGCCCAAGTTCATCCTATGAAGTCAGTATTAATCTGACACCTGAATCAGGAAAAGCCTCCACTAAAAAATAGAACTACAGGTCAATATCCCTGATGAAGATGGATGCAAAAATTCTCAGTAAAATACCAGCAAACTGGCTCCAACAATACATTTGAAAAATCATTCACAATGATCAAGTGGGATTTATTTTGGGGTTGCAAGAGTGGTTCAATATTTGTAAATTAAACAATGTGATACATCACATTAATTGATTAAAGGATAAGAACCAAAAGATCATTTCAATAGATGCAGAAAAGACATTTGACAAAATACAATGTCCATTCATGATTAGAAACCTTGAAGTAAGTTTAGAGGGAAAATACCTAAATATAATAAAGTCCATATACAAAAAAACCCACAGCTTAAATCATACAAAATGACAAAAATTCTGAGCTTTTCTTCTAAGATCAGGAAAGAAAAGAATGTCCACTATCAGTACTTTTATCCAGCATAATGCTGCAAGTCTTAGTCACAGCAATCAGAAAACAAAAAGAAATAAAAGACATCCAAATTGGTAAGGAAGAAGTAAAACTCTGATTATTTGCAGATGACATTGTAATATATATTGAAAACCCTAGGGGTGCCTGTGTGGTTCCATTGGTTAACCATCTGACTCTTTATTTATTTATTTATTTTATAGTTTTTTAAAAATTTATTTTTCATTTTCAGCATAACAGTATTCATTATTTTTGCACCACACCCAGTGCTCCATGCAATCCGTGACCTCCATAATACCCACCACCTGGTACCCTGACCTCCCACTCCCTGCCCCTTCAAAACCCTCAGATTGTCTCTCAGAGTCCATAGTCTCTCATGGTTCACCTCCCCTTCCAATTTCCCCCAACTCCCTTCTCCTCTCTATCTCCCCATGTCCTCCATGCTATTTGTTATGCTCCACAAATAAGTGAAACCATATGATAACTGCCTCTCTCTGCTTGACTTATTTCACTTAGCATAATCTCTTGATTTCAGTGCAGGTCATGATCTTGGTGTCCTGAGATCAAGCTTGGCCTCAGGTCTGTGCTCACTGGGGAGTCTGCTTATCTCTGCCTTTCCCCCACTTGTGCTTTTGCTCTCTCTCAAATAAATAAACTCTTTTTTTTTTTTAAAAGAGGAAGAAAACCCTGAAGACTTCATCAAAAGGACTGATAATTGAATTTAGTAAAATCACAGGATACAATGTTATTATATAGAAAATTGTTACAGTTCTTTACATGAAAAATAAAGTAGCAGAAAAAAGAAAGAAAATAATTCCATTTGCAATTGCATAAAAAAATACAGTAGGCAAGAAAAAACTTAACCAAGGAGGTGAAAGACTCGTACTCTGAAAACACTGGTGAAAGAAATGAAGATGACAAAACAAATTTCAGACATCCCATGCCATGTATTGGAAAAACTAATACTGTTAAAATGTCCATACAATACAAAGTAATATACAAATTCATACAATTCTTATCAAAATGCAACAACATTTCTTACAGAACTAGGACAAATAATCCTAATATTTGTATGGAACCACAAAAGAGCTTGAGTCCCCAAAGTGATCTTGAGAAAGTGGTAGAAAGGTGGAAGTATCATGATCCCAGATTTCAATATATTTTACAAGGCTATAGTAATCAAAATAGTATGGTACTGGAGCAAATATAAACACATAGATCAATAAAACATAACAGAAAACCAAGAAATAAACTATCTGATCATTTAATCTTCAAAAAAGCAAGAAAAATTATGCAATGGGAAAAATCAGTGTCTTCAACAAATGGCGTTGGGAATAGTGGACAGCTACAGGCAAAAAAATGAAGCTAGACAGTTTTCTTACACCATACCAAAAAAAAAAAAAAGATGAAGAAGAAGAAGAAGAAAAAGATAAAAACAAAACAAAACAAAACACATAAACCGCCACAAAAAGAAACTTAAAATGGTTTGAAGACCTAAATGACAGAACTGAAACAATAAAATTACTAGAAGAAAATACAAGCAATAATTTATTTGACATGGATCATAGAAACATTTTTCTAGATATGATTTCTCTGGCAAGGGAATAAAGAGAAAAAATTAAACTACTGGGATTACATCAAAACAAAAAGCTTTTGTGCACCAAAAGAAACGATCAAGAAAACTAAGAGGCAACCTACTGAGTGGGAGAAGATATTTGCAAATGATATATCTTATAAGGGGTTAATATCCAAAACACATAAAGAAACACAAAAAAACTCCAGAACATCTCAAATAATCCAATTAAAAATTGGCAAAAGACATGAATAGATGTTTTTCCAAAGAAGATATGCAGATGACCAACAAACATATGAAAGATGCTGAACATCAGGAAGTGTAAATGAAAACCACAATGAGATACCACTTTACACCTTCAAAATGACTAAAATAAAAACACAAGTAAGTATTGGTGTGTGAAGAAAAACGTACCCTTGCACACTGTTGGAGGGAATGGGAATCGATGCAGCCACTGTCAGTAACAGTATGGAGGATCCTCAAATGTTAAAAATAGAATTACCATACCATCTAGAAATTCCACTACCAGATATTGACCCAAGGAAAGGTAAACAACTAATTCAAATACATATATGCACACCTTTGTTAACTGCACCATTGTTCGCAATAGCCAAGATATGGAAGCAACCCAAGTGTCCATCCACACATGAATGGATTAAAAAAATATGTGGTATATACATATATGCAATGAAATACTGCTCAGCTATACACAGGAAAAGGTGTTCCTCATCATTTACCATCAGGGAAATGCAAATCAAAACTACTGTAAGATATCACCTCACACCTGTCAGAATGGTTAAAATTGACATCACAAGAAATAACTGGTGTTGGTGAGGATGTGAAGAAAGGGGAGCCCTCCTTCACTGTTGGTGGAAATGCAAACTGGAGCAACCACTCTGGAAAAGAGAATGAATATTCCTCAAAAAGTTAAAAATAGAAATACACTGTGATGCAGCAATTGCACTACTGGGTATTCACCCCAAAGAGACAGGAACATTAATTCAAAGATATATATGCACCCCAAATCTCATAGAAGCACTGCTTACAATAGCTAAGATATGGAAAGAGCATATATATATATATATATATATATATATATATATATATATATATATGTATGTCATTCCACCACACAAAAAAATGGAATCCTGCCCTGCACTGACATGGATGGAGCTAGAGGATCTAATGCTAAGTGAAATAAGTCGGTCAGAGGGAAAAAAATGCCATATGATATCACTGATGTGTGGAATTTAAGAAACAAAACAAATGAACAGACGGAAAATTTTAAAAAGAGAGAGAGAAATTAATAAAAAGACTCTTAATTTTAGAGTGGTTACCAGAGTGGGGGGGGGTTAGGGGATGGGTTAAATAGGTGATGAAGATTAATAAGTTCACTTGTCATGATGAGCACTGTGTAATGTATAGAATTGTTGAATCAGTATATTGTACACCTGAAACTAATACAACAGTGTATGTTAACTAACTGGCTTTAAAAAAAACCAAGCAAGCAAACAAACGAAAAAAATATAAAAAGCTGAAAAAATATGGAAAAATTAACTGTAATTATAATTTTCAGTAAAATAAAAAATAATTGAAACAATGATAAAATCTTGTCCTTTGCAACATGTATGGATCTAAAAAGCATAACGCTAAGTGAAATAAGTCAGTCAGAGAATAATAAATACTGTATGATTGCTCCCATATCTGGAATTTAAGAAACATAACAAATGAAGACACAAGAAAAAAAGTGACAAACTAAAAGATAAGGACTCTTGAATACAGAAAAGAAACTGTTGGTTGCCAGAGAGGAGGTGACAGACGGGAAGGGTGAAACAGACAAAGGGGATTAATAGTATTTTTAGCTCAATGAGCACTGAAAAATATACAGAATTGTTGAATAATTTTACCATACACCTGAAGTAGTACAACATTGTATATTAATTATACTTGATTTTTCTAAATGGGCAAAAGAGATGAACAGACATTTCAATGACGAGGATATACAATAAAAATTCCTAATCATATTATCTTAGAACTCTGTTTTCTAAGTGAAGTCTAATGAGACAAAGGAGCACGTTTGTGAACAGAAGAAATATGCATGATTTGTGTGTTTAATATGTCTTGCCACCCTTTTTGTATATAGCTTTGTGATGGCTAAGGAGTATAGAATTCTGGTAGACCCACACTCTGTGGAGGTCAATAAGATTCAGAGCACATATCATCTATCTATGAAAGGCCCACAGCAAATATCATCCTCAATGGGAAAAAGCTTGCAGCCTTCCCTTTGAGATCAGGAGCACGACAAGGATGCCCACTCTCACTACTCTTGTTCAACATAGTATTAGAAGTCCTAGCAACAGCAATCAGACAACAAAGAGAAATAAAAGGTATCCATATTGGCAATGAAGAAGTCGAACTCTTTCTCTTCGCAGATGACATGATTCTTTATATGGAAAACCTGAAAGACTCCACCCCCAAACTACTAGAACTCATAGAGCAATTCAGTGACGTGGCAGGATACAAAGCCAATGTACAGAAATCAGTGGCTTTCTTATACACTAACAATGAAAATACAGAAAAGGAAAATAGAGAATTGATTCCATTTACTATAGCACCAAGAACCATAAGATACCTGGGAATAAACCTAACCAAAGAGGTAAAGGATCTGTACTCAAGGAACTACAGAACACTCATGAAAGAAACTGAAGAAGACACAAAAAGATGGAAGACCATTCCATGCTCTTGGATCAGAAGAATAAACATTGTTAAAATGTCTGTATTGCCTAGAGCAATCTATACTTTTAATGCTGTTCCAATCAAAATTCCACCGGTATTCTACAAAGAGCTGGAGCAAATAATAAAAAAATTTGTATGGAATCAGAAGAGACCCGAATCGCTAAGGAAATGTTTAAAAATAAAAATAAAACTGGGAGCATCACGTTACCTGATTTCAAGCTTTAATACAAAGCTCTGATCACCAAGACAACATGGTACTGGCATAAAAACAGACACATAGACCAGTGGAACAGAGTAGAGAGCCCACATATGGGCCCTCAACTCTATGGCCAAATAATCTTCTACAAAACAGGAAAAAATATACAGTGGAAAAGAGACAGTCTCTTCAATAAATGGTGCTGGGAACAGTGGACAGCTATATGTAGAAGAATGAAACTCGACCATTCTTTTACACCGTACACAAAGATAAACTCAAAATGGATAAAAAACCTCAACGTGAGACAGGAATCCATCAGAATCCTAGAGGAGAACATAGGCAGTAAGCTCTTCGATATCAGCCACAGCAACTTCTTTCAAGATATGTCTCCAAAGGAAAAGGAAACAAAAGCCAAAATAAACTTCTGGGACTTCATCAAAATCCAAAGCTTCTGCACAGCAAAGGAAACAGTCAAGAAAACAAAGAGGCAACCCACGGAATGGGAGAAGATATTTGCAAATGACAGTACAGACAAAAGGTTGATATCCACTATCTATAAAGAACTCCTCAAACTCAACACACACAAAACAGATAATCATATCAAAAAATGGGCAGAAGATATGAACAGACACTTCTCCAAAGAAGACATACAAATGGCTATCAGACACATGAAAAAATGTTCATCATCATTAGCCCTCAGGGATATTCAAATGAAAACCACATTGAGATATCACCTTACACCAGTTAGAATGGCCCAAATTAGCAAGACAGGAAACAACATGTGTTGGAGGGGATGTGGAGAAAGGGGAACCCTCTTCCACTGTTGGTAGGAATGCAAGTTGGTGCAGCCTCTTTGGAGAACAGTGTAGAGATTCCTCAAGAAATTAAAAATAGAACTTCCCTATGACCCTGCCATTGCACTCCTGGGTATTTACCCCAAAGATACAGATGTAGTGAAAAGAAGGGCCATGTGTACCCCAATGTTTATAGCAGCAATGGCCACAGTTGCCAAACTGTGGAAAGAACCAAGATGCCCTTCAACGGTTGAATGGATAAGAAGATGTGGTCCATATACACTATGGAGTATTATGCCTCCATCAGAAAGGATGACTACCCAACTTTTGTAGCAACATGGACGAGACTGGAAGAGATTATGCTGAGTGAAATAAGTCAAGCAGAGAGTCAGTTATCATATGGTTTCACTTATTTGTGGAGCATAACAAAAAGCATGGAGGACATGGGGATTTAGAGAGAAGGGGGTTGGGGTAAATTGGAAGGGGAGGTGAACCATGAGAGACTATGGACTCTGAAAAACAATCTCAGGAGTTTTAAGTGGTGGGGGCATGGGAGGTTGGGGGAACCAGGTGGTGGGTATTAGAGAGGGCACGGATTGCATGGAGCACTGGGTGTGGTACAAAAACAATGAATACTGTTATGCTGAAAATAAGTAAAAAATAAATTAAAAAAAAGCACATATACAAGGAAAGTGAGTTTTATCAATATGAACAAGCAAGCCTAGCCATTGACTGGCTATAAGGGCCACACTTAACTTTCACACCAGAACTTGCTGCAAACACAGAAAAAAAGCAATGATAAGAACAATGAAGGAACCGAATATTCTTCCTTACTCATTTGCTTACTTGTTTTTTGCTAGCCACCTTCACTAAAAATGATGACATTGATTAAAAGGGAATTTTGGATGATCTCTAGGTCCATTTCCTTTCAGATTCCTTAATCATCAGGAAACCCAAAGTAGATAATGTTGTTAGAATATATGCCTATCAAGAAGTAAAATCAAGGGTGCCTGGGTGGCTCAGTGGGTTTTAAAGCCTCTGCCTTCAGCTCAGGTCATGATCCCAGGGTCCTGGGATAGAGCCCCACATCAGGTTCTCTGCTCAGCAGGGAGCCTGCTTCCCCCTCTCTCTCTCTGCCTGCCTCTCTGTCTACTTGTGATCTCTGTCTGTCAAATAAATAAATAAAATCTTAAAAAAAAAGAAGAAGTGAAATCAAGACAATTGAATTATTGTTGCATAGCATTTCCACTGCTCCTGTAAGAACAAAATACATATGTCTCTATGAGCATGTGACTTTGCATATGATTTAATTTACATTAAAAATTGCATTACACAATACAAAAATGAATGCTAAAATTCATGGTAATAATTTAATTTTATTTTTCCTTATTCAGAACAACAATAAATGGGAAATAAAAAACACCATGACAAGTCCAGAGAGAGACCACAGAACATAGGGAAAAAAATTATTTTCATAAACTTACCAGCATATTTCCTCCTGCAATTGGGACAAATTTCCTTTTTTACTGATCCTTGCAAACATAGCCAGAGAAAATGCTCTTTATTTTATGGCTACATGGCTACAACCTACTATTTGTTTAATCTGCCCCTTAGGTTTACAGTCAAGTCAATTTTTTTTTTCTCAGAAAGAAAGGTCGACTATCCAACTCTAAATGTCTGTCAGTATGTCTTCCAGCTACCTCCAGTACTGAAATGATGTTTGAGGCTAAGACTGATTTTTTTCCCTGTTATTTCAACTCAAACCCTTCCCCACTTAGGTTAACCTGTGGCAATCATTTCTGCCGATAGTATAAGGTGTGCAAACTTTAATAGATAATAGTACAAACTTTGCAATCAACTGGATTTGGAATTTAATCTTTTCTCCATTCCCCATTTGCTGGGACATCCTGAGCAAATTACCTACCCTTTAAATCTGTTTGTTAAGCCACATACTTGGAGATCATGATTCAATACGTCTGGTGCTGGGGTCTAGGAATCTAACTTTTAACTAACTACTCCACATGACTCTGGTGTAACTATTCTATATACTGGTGTTTGGGAAGCTTTGGATTTGGTTATTTTTATTAAGTATACAGGTTTCTCGGGTCCTTTCTGTGCATGTGACTTAGAATAATGTGCTTTTTATTCTCTTGAACAGGAGTCAAATGTTTCATTATATTATAATCCTTAATAGAATGTTATATAAGAAGATGCAGGTCTTTCTTGAGCTGACTCAAAAGCCAAAACAGTTAAATTATTATAAGGTTATAGAATTTTCCTGTGGTAACAAGTGATACTGCATAGTTCTGGTACACAGCACTACACACACACTCACACACACAAAAGATGAGCATATAACATAAAGCAAGCATCCTTCCAAAAACAGTTACCAACATATTTAGCCCTACTGTTCTGGTATATGAAGTTGGTGGAAATACTGTGGAACAGGAATAAAATACAAAATGCCAATGTGTGTGTGTGTGTGTGTGTGTGTGTGTGTGTGTTTTGTGTAAATAATTGGAGATTAGTAACACATAATTCATTTGAGTCTGTCAGTTACACTTTAAAATGGAAAAATATCTTAATAAAAATTAATCAGATTTCCATTTCCCTGGAAAGCCAGCCTTACAAGAAACAAAAAAGGCTTTGAGGATGGAGATTGAGGGGAAGAATGAAGTATATTTTGAAGCAGAGCTGAATTGTGTGTGGGAAAAAGAAGATACCATGGTAAATTGGTGTTGATGGGGGAAAGAATTCAAACAACCAGAGAATGTTCTGTGGAGAACTGAAGTGGGAAAGGGGCACAAAAAGTAAGGTGGGGATGTGCAATTGTAATTTTCACAAAAGCCCTTGCAACAGAAAGCTGGTGAGTGCCCCTTTTAGTGCTCCTTCTATGACTTACTGCTACCTAGTTGTGATTACTGCATTAATTAAAGGGCATTACCGGAACACATGGAATACTTAATTGTGCCCATTACCACTCTCTAATATTTCTGTTTATTATTTGGTACCAAACAGTTTATTATAATTTATTTATACTTTATTATTATAACTAATATGTAGTTCATACTTTCTAATTGAAATTATTGTCAGAAGGGTGGTAAGGTTGAATTTTAGTATAGATAATGTTGCCAGTTTGTCCTGTCTTCTTGTTGCTCTGTTGATTTCCCAGTTATTTCATACCTCCCACAGCTATCCTACTATGGTGGAGGTATCAATACAGCTAAAAAAAATTAGTAGTTCAGCATCTCAAGCAAGTAGAAATCCATGGCCTTGCTACATGACTGCACTTTCCCTGTATGGAAGAACAAGAAAATGATGTAATGGATATATTCCTATGATATACTTCTGTCTGAAACACAGAGGGCTGGTCAGATACCAGAAGGGAAACTATCATTTGGACATTCCTTCTTTTTCATGTCCTATTTTGTACCCAAATCTTTTTAATCATATCTTTTCTTCCTCATAAGGTTATTTTAAGTCTTATCTTTAAAATATCACATGAAAGTAAACTGTTCAAGTTTATAATCAAGAAGCTCTGCTTGAAGGGTGGGGGGGATGCTCTATCTTATAAATTGGTAGGTTGGGTCTCAGATTAAGGAACATTTCTTTTGAGGAAAATGTAAAAGCTAAATATATGAAATGGGCATTTTTAAGATGTTGCATCAAGGTAGTAATTAAAAGGATATTTTTAAAGTTTTTGTTTAAATTCCAGTTAGTCAACATACCATATAATATTAGTTTCAGGTGCAGAATTTATCAATCCAACAATTAGATACACAAGAATTCTTAATTTATTGAATTGTTATTTCTCTGAAAGACTTGGTGTCATAATACCTGAAGGACTTTGAAATGTTAGATAATAATACAAGTACATGTTTTTCATTGTGAGTTTTAAAGACTTGAAGATAAGGAACAGATAATTTTGTAAAGTCATGGTGTATTTGTAGCTCATAGGGGAAAAGAGTGATGTCAATAGTGGCTTCAGGTTTGTGTCCATATCTCCACTATTCTTTTTTCATGCACACCACACTCCTGGATACAATGAAAGGAAAGGAGGTGAGACATAACTTATGGGTGTCTGACATTACTTTATAGTCTTTACTAATGTTGATCATTTAGCCACTTTATCCTTCCTGTTAGATTTATATCTGGCCCATACGTGTTGCAAAGCCAGGAGGTTTTAGGCAAACCATGAATCATGCAACATTACACCAAAAAATAATGATGTACTCTACGGTGACTAACATAACACAGTAAAACAATAAATAAAGATAAAATTTAATTTATAAAAACCAAAAAGATATTTCTTGAGGGGTGCCTGGGTGGCTCTATAGGTTGAGTGTCTGCTTCGGCTCAAGTCATGATCCCAGGACCCTGGGATCAAGCCTGCATGAAGCTTCCTGCTCAGCAGGGATCCTGTTTCTCCCCCTCCCTCTGTGTTCCTGCTCTCTTGCTCACACTCTCTCTCTATGTCAAATAAATAAATAAAATACTAAAAAATAAAATAAAATATTTCTTGAGTGGCAAGTTGGGAATTACATTTTTCTCTTATATTACTTTCTTCAGGGTCAGGAGTAATTGTTTTCATTATGAAGTATACTGTACAGGGAAAACACATTTTTTTCCTTCCTTTTATGTATTTCTCACTTGTCCTCTCCTTCCTTCTTACCGTCTTTTCTTCCTTCCTCCTTCCTTCCTTCCTTCCCTCCTTCTTTCTTTCTTCATTTCTTTATTCTTTCTTTCTCACTTGCCTTTCTTTTTTTCCATCATCCCTTCTTTTTTTATTTTACTGAGGTTGATTCTATGTGCCATCAACACATGACAATCACAAATGAAAATAGGTAAGAAACAGAAAGTGGCTTCATATAAATCGTGCTTCTCTCAAACATTATGCCCTGTTTTTCTATGAGATTGAAATTTCTAATCACTTATTCCATTTTTCTTTATTTTTGCATTTTTCTTGATATAACATTGTCACCTACAATATTATTAGGGACAGGCAGGGGATTAAATTTAATGCTGGAGAGTCTCAGATTTCCAGTGTGTGGAAAATACATCTTGAAAATTGCCCATTTTCCTTGGCAAGAAGGATTTAAGGACTTTTGTGATTGTTATTTCTCATGTTAAATGAATTTTTATGGTTTGTCTCCCTCCCAATTCCATCTTGTTTCATTGATTCTGGGGATAAAAATATATGTTTATAAAAAATAAAAAATTAAAAAAAAATGAATTTTTAGCTTCTCTCTCTCTCTTTTTAATTCTCTTCTTGGTACTTAATTCCATATGTTCTTTTCTCCTCATTGCACAGTGAAAGAAACAGTCAACAAAACTAAAAGGCATACTATGGAACGGGAGAATATATTTACAAATGACATATCTGGTAAAGGGTTAGTATCCAAGATATACCAAGAACATATAAAAATCAAGACAACGCAAAATAATCCAATTTAAAATGGGCAAAAGACATGAATAGACTTCTTTCCCCCAAAGAAGACATCCAGATGGCCAATATACATATGAAAAGATGCTCGACATCATGATCATCAGGGAAATAAAAATCGATATTACAATGAGATATCACCTCACACCAGTCAGAATGGCCAAAATTAATAACACAGGAACAACAGGTATTGAAGGGGTTGTGGAAAAGGGGGAACACTCTAACAAGTGCCTGGGTGGCTCAGTCAGTTAAGTGTCTGCCTTCAGCTGAGGTTATGATTTCAGGGTCCTGGGATCAAGCCCAGCATTGTCGGGCTCTGTGCTCAGCCAGGAGTCTGTTTGTCCCTAAGCCTCTTACACCCTTGGCACATGCATGTGCATACATGTGCTTTCTCTCTTGCTCTCTCAAATAAATAAATAAAATCTTTAAAAAAAAACATAAAAAGGGGATGCTCCAGCACTCACTCTGTGGGAATACAATCTGATGCAGGCACTCTGGAAAAAAGTTCAAAACAGTTTAACAGTTTAATTTCAAAAAGATATGATCCAGCAATTGCATTACTAGGTATTTACCCAAAGGATACATGAATACTAATTTGAAGGCATACCAGCACCTGGATGTTTACAACAGCATTCTCAACAATAGCCAAGTTATGGAAAGAGCCCAAACGTCCATTGACTGATGAATGAATAAAGATGTGGTGTACACACACACACACACACACACACACACACACACACACACACAGGAATATTACTCAACCATAAAAAGGATGGAATCTTGTCATTTGCACCAGTGTTTATGGAGGTATAGAGAGTATTATGCTAAGTAAAATAAGTCAGTCAAAGAAAGACAAATAATATTATTTCACTCACATGTGGAATTTAAGAAGCAGAACAGATAATCATATGGGAAAAAGAGAGGTAAACCAAGAAACAGACTCTTAACTATAGAGAACAAACTGAGGGTTATGGGAGGGGAGGTGGACAGGGGTATGGGTTAAATGGGTTAAATGGGTGATGTGTTGAGGAGGGTACTTGTACTGATGATCCCCAAGTTTTGTATGTAAGTGATGAATCACTAAATTCTACACCTGAGACTAATATTACACTGAATGCTAACTAACTGGAATTGAAATAAAAACTTAAAGAAAAAAAAAAGGGGGGCAAATGACCATATAGAAGTTAATGCTTATATATGCTGGCGGGCAGATGAAAAGCATACCTTTTTTTTTTTTTAATATAAGATTCAAGCCTGTCACCTTAGGTTTTGCAAGTCTCAGCTATCTAATCCAACTCTCCTGCTTCATAACTGAGACTTGATCATGTCCACTTCTTATCTTTAAACACATTTCCTCAACAATAAATGAGATGATTAGAGCAGCCAATCAAGGGGATACTCAAATGCATTGATGTGGTGGTGCCTTATGCTAAGTTGAGCTCCAGCAGAGAATTATCCATTAATATCTCTAACTTGATTTTTTTTTAAGTTTTTAAGTCTGTTGGTTTGCAGACCAAGGAATGTCTCTAACTTGTATTGACTTCCACCTTCTAATGTCAATTTATGTCTTTATACACACATATTACCAAGGAAAATGAAATTATAATAATAGCTAATCCTTAGAGTGGTCCTCACTATGTGGCAGACACAATTTTAATCAATTCCCAGGAACCTGTCTTCACAATAATGCTAGGAATTGGGCAACATTTTTACCTTCATTTTACAGCTAAGTAAACACCCTTCTTAAGAGATTAAACACTTGGCCAAATTTACATAACTAGTAACAGTTTGAACTCAAGACCATGTACTCAACTAATATACTCTATTGAAAATACTTCTTGACCGTAGTTAGACAAATAACAAATGTTGCATTAAAAATGCAAAATAAGATGGCAAATAACAATTATTTATAAATGCCTTTCTCTCTACAGGATTACGAAGCTTATATACAAATGTCCAGCTATTTCTGCATTTCTTCCTCTTTTTTTAAAAAGATGTATTTATTTATTTATTTATTTATTTATTTATTTTTTGACAGACATCACACGTAGGTAGAGAGGCAGGCAAAGAGAGAGGAGGAAGCAGGCTCCCTGCTGAGCAGAGAGCCCGATGCGGGGCTTGATCCCAGGATCCCGGGATCCTGATCTGAGCCAAAGGCAGAGGCTTTGACCCACTGAGCCACCCAGGCGCATCTGCATTTCTTCCTCTTGCCCAAAGTTAAAACAAACAAATATTATTGAATTTCTTTGTTTTACATATTCAAATCTACTGTAATGTGAACACAGTAAAAACTCAAAAGGGACAGTACCATACTGTTCTGATCATGACAACTTTGTAATATGACTTGAACTCTGGAAATGTGATGCCTCCAGCTTTGTCTTTCTTTTACAAAGTTACTTCAGTTATTCACTGTCTTTTATGGTTCCATACAAATTTTAGAATTGTTTGTTCTAGCTCTGTGAAGAATGCTGTTGGTATTTTGATAGGGATTGCAAAAAGTGCATAGATTTCTTTGGGTAGCATGGACATTTTAACAATATTTGGTCTTCCAATCCATTAGTACAGAATGTCTTTCTATTTCTTTGTGTCATCTTGAATTTATTTTATGTGTTCTATAGTTTTCAGAGTATAGATCTTCTACCTCTTTGGTTAAGTTTATTTCTAGCTATCATATGGTTTTTCTTGTGCAACTGTAAATGAGATTTATTCTTTGATTTATCATTCTGCTACTTTTTTATTGGTTTATAGAAATGCAACAGATTTCTATGGGTTAATTTTCCATCCTGCGGTTTTCCTGAATTTGAGTATCAGTCTTACCATTTCTTTTTGCTAAAGCTGTAGTGATCAAAAGAGTCTGGCACTGGCACAAAAAGCAGACACATAGATCAATAGAACAGAACAGAAAGCCCAGAAATGGACCCACAACTATATGGTCAATTAATCTTTGACAAAACAGGACAGAATATCCAATGGGAAAAAGTCAATCTCATCAACAAATGGTATTGGGAGAACTGGACAGCAACATTTAGAAGAATGAAACCACTTTCTTACACCACACACAAGAATAAATTCAAAATGAAAGGCTTAAATGTGAGACTTAAACCACAAAAATTGAATTGAACCACAAAAATCCTAGAGAAGAACACAGGAAATAATGTATTTGAAATGTGTCATAGCAACTTCTTTCTGATATGTCTCTTGAGGCAAGTGAAACAAAAACAAAAATAAATTATTGGGAGTTTACCAAATGAAAACTTCTGAATAGTGAAGGGAACTATCAACAAAACTAAAGGCAACCAACCTACCAAACAGTAGAAGACATCTGCCAATGACATAAGTTATAAAGGATTAGTATCCAAAATACATAAAGAACATATAAAAACTCAACACCCAAAAGACAAATAATCCAATTTAAAAATGGTAACAAGATATGAATAGATATTTTCCCAATCAACAACACAAGAAAAAACAAGTGTTGGTGAGGATGTGAAGAAAGGGTAACTCTCTTGCACTGCTGATAGGAATGCAAACTGGTGAAGCCCCTCTGTAAAACAGTATGGGGTTTCCTCAAAAAGTTAATCAAATTACCCTAGGATCCAGCAATTGCACTACTAGGTACTTACCCAAATAATACAAAAATATTAATTCAAAGGGATACATGCACTCTATTGTTTATAGCAGCATTATCCACAGTAGTCAAATTATGGAAACAGCTCAAGTGCCCATCGACTGATGAATAGATACATACATTTATAATATATTACAATATATAATATCTATAGTAAAATTTATATTAAATTAATAATTTAATAATTAATAATTATTAAATTTATATGTGAGAAATAGAGAAATAAGGTAGTTAGACAAAGACAAATACCATAGGATTTCTCTCAAGTTTGGAATTGAAGATGCAAAACAAATGAGCAAAGTGAAAGAGAGAGAGAAAGAGAGAGAAAGAGGCCAACAAAGAAATAGACCCGTAACTACAGAGAACAAACTGATGGTTGCAAGGGGGGAGATGTGGGTAGGTGTATGGGTTAAATATGTGATGGGGATTAAGATGTGCATTTATATTGATGATCACAGGGTGTTGTATTGAATTGTTGAGTTACTGTATTTTAAAAAAAAAACATTTACTTGAAAAAGAGAGTAAAGGGAGGAGCAGAGGGAGAGGGAGAGAGAGAATCGCAAGCAGTGTAATTTAAAATTTAAAAAAATTAAAAAAAAAACCTCACAAAGGACTTGACTGTGCAGGGCAAATCCGTTCTATCCATTTGTAAACAGTCACATCCTTTTATAGAGAAGAGTTTTACTCTTTAGATGCAGCTGATCTGCCTATTTGCAACTTAGCTCTGAAAATAGGTTATAATGTATCATGTGTAATGTGTGGAAATCACATAAATTTAACCTCTTTTAAAAAGCTGTTGGCCTTGTTTTTTAAAAACAAAGTTAATCCCTTCAGAGAACATATAAAACCTTCTGGTTCCCTTATACTTAGATAATACCCAAAGCCTGATGGCTGATTTTGATGACGGGTGAACTTGATTAATTTAAAGTGATTACACACACACACACACACACACACACACACACACTTCACACACTCTTGCCATTAAAAAAAATTCTTTCTGCAGTTACTTAAAGGGCACTCCAATCTCTTTACTGCACCTCTCCCTAGTTGCCTTTAGGTTCAATTTTACTGGTAACTATTTGACAAGAAAGAAATCCAGTTAAGGTCAAGTAGTGATAATTATGATCTCTCTGGCTAGCTAAATCTAACACAAACAGCGAAGTGGATAATTGAGGCAACTACCAGGATTATTCAAAATAAAGCAACAAAAAAGAATTATTGCTTTGATAATCTGGTTGTTTCAGATGAGTGTGTTTCAAATTGGATTACTTATCTAATTGCTTCAATTTTCTACTTCACTTTGTACAGGGTGACCCCAAGTTGCTAGCTGATGAATATATCTCTCCAAATTTACTGTTTCACCCTTTCATTTACCAATTTTTATACTAGACTGTCATTTTTATTTTTTATTTTTTATTATTTTTTATTAGAGAGATATAGAACATAAGTGGGGGGGGAGTGGGCAGAGGGAAAGGGAGAGAGAGAGAGCAGGCATGGAGCCTGATATGGGGCTCAATCTCAAGGCCCTGAGATCATGACCTGAGCCAAAATCAGGAGTTGGACATTTAACCAACTAAGCCACCTTGGTAGCTCAAGCCTGACATTTTAAAAATCAAGTCCTTCAGAAGGAGTTATAAGTTGTTCTAGATTTAGAGGTGGGTTTTTTTTTTAAGATTTTACTTACTTATTTGAGAGGGAGAGAGAGGATGAGGGGGGGAGGGTCAAAGGGAGAAGCAGACTCCCTGCTGATCAGGGCGCCTGACATGGGGCTTGATCCTGGGACTTCAGGATCATGACCTGAGCTGAAGGCAGCCACTCAACCAACTGAGCCTGGCACCAACCAAACCAGGCACCCTGACTTAGAGCTTTGAATTCCAATGTGACCTTGGGAAGTTGTGGCATCTCTCAGTACCCCGTGGAAAATTTAATAATCTCATAGGACTCTTCCAGTTTTGACATTCTGTGAAAAATTTTGTCTCACCAATCTAGGATTAGAAAAGTCTGTACAAACAATAAAGCTTAGTGTAAGGCCACTTATGTCCATATAGACAACATCCATGCTCGTGATGCTGGACACTGACAGCCTGTGGCTGGATTCTTAGCTCCAGAGCTGCAGTCCCGGAACAATCTCCTCATTGCTATAGAGCTTGTCTGGCTGCTGCTCTATTCTGAAAATTTGGTTAGGAAAGCATCATTTTCAAGAGAAAAATATCCCCATGTATTTGTGCAAATATATGCTAGAATGTCTACTGCTGCTATCCTTGTAAAGCACTTCCTTCCCAGAGCAGTGACAGTTAACAAGCAGCAGAAGCTGCTGCAAAGAACACCAAGAGGAAAGTAAAAGGTGAAAGAGTCTAGTGGAGTTGCCTGGAGGTGTCAAATACTTATTAAATGAAACTGTCAAGTTGATTTTCAAAAGGATAGGTTTCAGAGACCTATTAATGAGTTGAATTCATTTGCCATGTGAATTACCTGGAGTCCACATTTCTACAGCAGCCTGCTGTTAGCCTCTCATGTAAACACTTTCAGCTGCTTCTGTGATTCTTATGGAACCAAGCTAACTCAACAGCTGAATTAGGTTTTACTTGCAGATTGAAAACTGTATTGGTAGATTGCTCATTTGTTCCAAGAGCAGGAAAGATGTTAAGCTTTTTTTGTGTATATAATCTTTTTTCTTTACCTGCAATAGTGTTTTTATTTCTAATGCTGCAATCCTTTGGGAATGGAGATACCTATTGGCTGCTCAGTTCTCCCCACCCTGACCAGCCCCTGGTGCAATGTGCCATGCCTCTAAAAGTGGGTGGGAAGTCAAGTAAGAATCTTTCTGACAGCACCACCCACAGTGGATGAAGGACCCCCAAGAGTGACTGAACACTAGGACTTACTCCTGGATTAGGAGTGGTGGGTGGGCGAAAGTCTCACTCTTGCCCAAGGGGCCCCACATTTTAATTTTCCACTGGGACCAATAAATTATGGGTCAGTTCTGCTGAAGAGGTAATCAGCCAACCAATTTTAAGTGGCATCCAAGTGGCCCACTGGCAAGCTATGATCATGTAAATAGGATTTCCTAATTTGAGCATGCTATGGTGGCTCAGACCCTAAATAGGGGTTGGGAAATCTGAATACAAGACAACTATCTCAATTACCTCACTCTGTGATTGTGAGTTTCTTTATTCTCTGACCTTCAATTTATTCATTAGTAAAATGAGAGGGTTATTTTCTTTTTTTAAGGCCCTTCCAATGTTAAAATTCTGTGCTTTCTGTGAACATTTTATTAGAAATAATTTGTGCTTTAAAATCCAGAGGACAGTGTAGTAATTATATTCTTTCTATATCAGTGGTTCTCAAAAGGGGAAATTTTGCCCCCTAGGGAATGTTTGGCAATATCCAGAGACATTTTTGATTGTCACAACTAGGAGAATGTTATTGAAATCTAGTGAATAGAAGCCAGAAATGCTGCTAAATAGTCTACAAAGCACAAGACAGCACCCACAACAAAGAATTTTCCATCCCGAGATGTCAATAATGCCAAGGTTGAGAACTTCTGGTCAAGTATTATTAAGTGTAGTTATAAAATTTTCTCTTGCATAACATATGTAGAAGCATATAAAGTAGGGACGCCTGGGTGGCTCAGTGGGTTAAATTCTCTTCCTTGGGCTCAGGTCATGATCTCAGGGTCCTGGGATCGAGCCCCGCATTGGGCTCTCTGCTCAGCAGGGAGCCTGCTTCCTCCTCTCTCTCTCTGCCTGCCTCTTTGCCTCCTTGTGATTTCTGTCTGTCAAATAAATAAATAAATCTTAAAAAAAGAAGCATATAAAGTTAGTACTATGTTTTCCTGGACTAATGATTGAGTAATTTTTCCACCAGCCAACTTTATTGTGTTCATGGAATACTGAAAGTGATGATTTCATTGTCACCATATTTTTACATAGGAGGTAATCAGAGAGCCATTTAACAAAACTAGTCACCACTATCAGTAATAACATGAAGAAGACCAAGCAGGATACTACTAGCTAACTCTAAGACTTGTTAGTTCATTAATGCATTCATTTATTCAATAACTTTTATTCAAATATTACCATTTGCTATGCTTTCAGAGACTATAGTGATTAATAATATGATAATAATAACAACCCTACATAGGTCTTTGTTTGCATTCTAATATTTGTAGTGAGGCATTCACAAATAACTAAAACAAATTTGTAATGAATAATGTGATAGGCACAAAGAAAATATGGAGTGTCATAGGTTGTAAAACAAAAGAGAGAGAGTTCTTTAAGAGTTCAAGGAAGAGATTGTTTATAACTGGGTTGGTCAGAAAGCTTTTGTGCAATTGGTGATTATTAATCTGTATTTTATTCACATGGTACAATTTGGGTAATTATTATCTGTTATATAGTGAACACCCAGTAGGGGAAGGTAATTCAATCCTGGAATCAGATTTCTATAATATGTAATATAGTGTATAGATAGAACTTTTTGATTATAATTATCAGAAGCCCAACTCAAACTAATTTAAGCCACAGAGCAGTTTATATTAAGGATCTAGGGGTATCTTAAAGAAACTGAGGACAAAAATTAAAGAAAGAAAAATGAGGCACATGCACAGAAGAAAGCAGAGACTAGAGGATTGTTTTCATTGAGTTTCAGATCCTGGTTCCAGTGGTTCCTGAAACTCAGCTGCATTTCCTCTGAATCCCAAAAACTGACTGAGGCCTTACTTGGTTTTGATCCTCACTAGGTTAATCAACTATGGTTAGAAGTGGCAATACACATTGTACTCTTAAGTCAACACTCTCAGTCACTATGAATGGACTTGGAGTGGGATGGTAATTTTCAGAAAGAAAGCATGTGTAGGAATAGGAGAGATGTATACTGAAAAAAGTGTCTACCAGACCTAGTTATTTCTAGCCATTTCATGGCCTCATCCAACCTCTTTGAAATTAAATGACATAACTGACCTTTATAAAATGATATATGCCACCTGATTTGTATGCACAAAAATTGTCTTACTTAAACTTCAACAGTATTTTTAAAAATTTTTTAAAGTTTTTTTTATTTATTTGACAAAGAGAGAGAGAGGGCACAAGTAGGCAGAGAGGCAGGCAGAGAGAGAGGAGGAAGCAGGCTCCCTGCTGAGCAAAGAGCCCGATGTGGGGCTCGATCCCAGGACCCTGGGGTCATGACCCGAGTCAAAGGCAGAGGCTTTAACCCACTGAGCCACCCAGGTACCCCTAAACTTCAACAGTATTATGAAGAATGTACTTTTATTATCACAATACTTACAGATGAGTAAGCCTAGAACTTAAGAGGTAAAAATAACTTATCAAGCTAATATGCATATCTGATAAATTAAGGAAAAGATTAAAACCAGATGCTTGGACTCACAACTAGACCGTACTGACTCAGATACTTTTGTGAAATAGTTGCAGGGCCAGACTCATAAGCATATGACCAGTAGAGTCACACAAAGTCACACACTCAGCAGGACCCCGTGCTTGGGATATAATGTTCCATGGTCATAGGATTTTAGAAGGGAGGGAGTTGGGGGATGGGTGAGCCTGGTAGTGGGTATTAAGGAGGACATTTATTTCATGGAACACTGGGTGTTATATGTAAACAATGAATCTTGGAGCACTACACCCAAAAACTAATGATGGATTGTGTGGAGACCAACATAACACAATTAAAAAAAAAGAAATTCTTAATACATTTATCTTTGAATTTGTTTTGCAACTGATGTGTAATGGAACATGTGCTAGGGGCTTGGAGTCTTGATTCAAGTGTGACCCAGCCTCATTCCATTTCCTTGCTTCCCTAAAATTATCCCTGTGCCTGAGGGATCGTAACATTCAATGGCAAATTTAAAATGCCATGACAGGTTGTGGGAGAGACTGCAGAAGAAAAGAAGTTATCTATTTTAGAATCCTTAACAGCATTTCCCCCCATACTTCTGGAACAGAAAGACCTGCATTTTCATTCTGCATTGAGCACTTAAAAGTATGTAACCATTTCTGAATAGTGGTTAGTAATGTGGTCTATGGCCAAATAGATTTTGTGGTCCAAAACTAACTTCCTAACAAAGGGAGAAAAAGACTACTTGTAGTCTACCCATCTCAGATCACTATCTAAAAAAAAAAAATAATACCATTAGGTAGAATTAAAGCAGGTATATTAGACCCCATTACCTAACTATCTAGAAGTATCAGAGCACAATGATATTGAGTGCTGAGACCAGAACCAGTTGCCTCAGTTCATATCTTATCCTTTCTTGATGTGCAACTTTGAATAAGTTAGTTAACATCTCTGTGTTTTCACTTCCTTATCTATGAGGATAGTGATTATAATGACACCTACCTATAAAGATATTATGAAGATATCATGAGTTGAGATATATATATATATATATATACACATGCATACACATGCATATCTATATGGATGGAATATATGTAAAATGTATATTGAACATTTCCTGATACTTAATAAATTCTCAGTAAATGTTTTTCCAAATAGCTATGGACCCAACATATGAGGACAATGCTATAGGATAAATAATTAATGTTATCATAGAGCTTGTGTCCAAATAAACACTATTGAGTTCAAGTTTGAACCTTAAATATCTCAAACTTATAAGCTTACTAACAGTGTTCATTTTCCAGAAAAAGTTTCCAATGCTTACTAAGTCATGGAGTGCACAGTTCAAGGTAATAGAATTTCATTCCTTGAAGAAAATATAATGAGGACACTGTGTAGAAAATGTTCAGTTTTGAAATGTATTTGGACTTCATGGTAAAATATTCTAAATAAGGTTGAACTGCTGTAGCAAGTTCAGCACACAGTGTTTTAGATTTGTACACATTAAGTCTTGCAGCCCAAAACACCATGACTGTTAATGCACACCAAAGATATTATTGCTTAACTTAAACTACCTAAAGTAACTTAACTTAAACTATCTAAAGCATCTAGCATACTTTGTGGCATAAAAATGATGCTCAGTAAATAAAGGCTATTATCATCAATTTTGAAATCTGTTGAAACCTCTGAGACTAGGATGTAATTCAGCTGTCTGACCACTGGGTCATCTCTAGGGTGTGATTGAAACTGAAGTTCTTTTAAAGGATTTCAGATCACCCATTATTATTATGCTGCATATTATGACTCAATAAATCCATGGCTATTAACTTTTGGGGAAGAAAGTGAAGAATAGTATATTATAAGAAAGGTCACAGATGTGAATTTTATGGACAGTTTTATGAGAAAGCCATTAGATGGCAACAGTAGTTCACAGAGTTGTTTTGCTATTTAGTTCTAGTAACTACAGGTGCTGAGTAACAGTGTAGAACCACAGAAATACAGACTCCCAGAACTTCAAGAGCCTTTAAAATACAACACAGGATCAGACACATAGGAGGTACTCAAATGCTACCAGCCTTGTCCCCTTCTTTTGAGACTGTATAGTTCAAACTCCCAGTTCTACAAATAAGGATATGAGCAGGAATAACCTGCCAAAATTAGTAATTTTTTGGTTAATTAGGAACTAGAAAGTCTACAAAATGTCTCAAGAGACACGGATGAGGTTCTTCTCTATTTTTATTTTTATTTTTATTTTTTGTTTGTTTATTTGACAGACAGAGATCACAAGTAGGCAGAGAGGCAGGCAGAGAGAGAAAGGAGGGGAAGCAGGCTCCCTGCTCAGCAGAGAGCCTGATGCTGGGCTCGATCTCAGGACCCTGGGATCATGACCTTAGCCGAAGGCAGAGGCTTTAACACACTGAGCCATCCAGGTGCACCTGTTCTCTATTTTTAAAAGTTTTTTTTTTAATTCCAGTTAGTAAAGATACACCATAATATTAGATGGAGGTTTACAATATAGTGACATAACGTCTTGTGCTCATCATAGCCAGTACATTCCTTAGTCCTCAGTACCTACATTTTTTAGCTGATGGACATGGGCTGTTTCAATAATATTGCTATTGTAGATAATTCTGTTATAAACATCAGGGCACATTTATCCTTTTTAGTTAATCATTTTCGTATTATTTGAATAAATACCTAATAATGCAATTGCTGGATCATAGGATAGTTCTATTTTTAACTTTTTTAAAAAATGATTTTATGGGGGGGGAGGGGGTTTGGGAGAAGGGGGTGGGATTATGGACACTGGGGAGGGTATGTGCTTTGGTGAGTTCTGTGAAGTGTGTAAACCTGGTGATTCACAGACCTGTACCCCTGGGGATAAAAACATATGTTTATAAAAAATTAAAAATTAAAAAAAATGATTTTATTTATTTGACAGAGAGAGATTACAAGTAGAGAGAGAGAGAGGAAGGAACAGGCTCCCTGCCTAACAGAGAGCCTGATGTGGGACTCAATCCCAGGACCCTGAGATCATGACCTGAGCTGAAGGCAGAGGCTTAACCCACTGAGCCACCCAGGCAGCCCTCTATTTTTAACTTTTGAGGAACTTCTATACTGTTTTCTAGAGTGACTGCACCTGTTTGCATTCCCACCAACAGTGCACAAGGATTTCCCTTTCTCTTCATCCTCAGTAACCCCTGTCACTTCTTTAAGCCATTCTGACAGGTGTGAGGTGATATCTCGTTGTTTTGATTTGCATTTCCCTGATGGTGAATGATATTGAACATCTTTTCATGTGTCTCTTGGTCATCTTTATGTCTTCTTGGAAAAATGTCTACTCAAGTTTTTTTTTTTTTCCCATTTTGTAAGTATTTTTTATTTTAAGGGTATGCAGTTGTATTAGTTCTTTGTGTATTTTGAACATAAACTTTTTATCAGATATGTTATTTGCAAATATCTTATCTCATTCTGTAGATTGTCTATCAGTTTTATTCATTATTCATTATTTCTTTCACTGTGTGAGATGTTTTTATTTTGATGTAGTCACAATGGTATATTTTTGCTTTTGTTTCCCTTGCGTCAGAGACATATCTAGAAAGATTTTACTATAGATGGTGTCTGAAACAATACAGCCTGAGATCTCTTCTAGGATTTTTTTGATTTCTTGTCTCACATTTAGGTCTTTAATCCATTTTGAACTTTTTTTGGGTATATGGTGTAAAAAAAAGAAAATGTGGTTCAGGGGCGCCTGGTTGGCTCAGTGGGTTAAAGCCTCTACCTTGGCTCAGGTCATGATCTCATGGTCCTGGGATTGAGCCCTGCATCGGATTCTCTGCTCAGCAGGGAGCCTGCTTCCCTCTCTATCTGCATGCCTCTCTGCCTACTTGTGATCTCTCTCTCTGCCAAATAAGTAAATAAATTTTTTTTAAAAAAGTGGTCCAGTTTTGTTCATTTTGCATGTAGCTGCCCTGTTTTCCCAACATCATTTGTTGAAGTGATTTTCTTTTTCCCATTGGGTATTTTTTTCCTATTTTGTTAAAGATTAATTGACCATACAGTTGCGGATTCCATTCTGTATTTTCTAGTCTATCTTATTGATCTATGTGTTTATTTTTCTGCTGGTACTGTACTGTCTTTATCACTGCAGCTTTATAATATAACTTGAAGTCTGAATTGTGATGATTCTAGCTTTGTCTTTCTCTTTCAAGGTTGCTTTAGCTATTCAGCATCTTTTGTGGTTCCACACAAATTTTAGGATTCTGTATTCTAACTCCGTGAAAAATGTTGTTGGTATTTTGATAGGGATTTCTTAAAACATGTAGGTTGCTTTGTGTAGCATAGACATTCTAACAATATTTGTTCTTCAAATCCATGAGAATGGAGTGTCTTCCAATTTCCTTGTGTCATTTTCATTTTCTTTCATCATTGGTTTATAGTTCTTAGGGTACAGTTCTTTTTACCTGTTTGGTTATGTTTATTCTTCAGTAACAAGTGGTTTGCTACTTGGCCTTTTAAAGATTTAATCTAAAGCCTTTTTTGCAGTGAGTGTAAAGCCTTGATCAATTTGACAACCAACATTTAATTGGAAACAGTTCTTCTAAAGCTTCTGGGTTATTGAAGTGTGGGTTATCATGTAACTCTAAATCTTCCCTGTAATTCTATCCTTAATCCTCAGAGTTGAAGAAGATTATATTACAAAGGTAACAGTACTAGGATACTCTCCTGGAAATGCAATACCTTCATCCATTTTCGTAACTGATTTGTTCTTCTTTTGAAATACAAACAGGCCAGGGGACAGAACTGGTTTTTTTTTAAAGATTTTATTTATTTATTTTACAGAGAGACACACAGTGAGAGAGGGAACACAAGCGGGGGGACAGGAAGAAGGAGAAGCAGCCTTCCCTCTGAGCAGGGGGCCCGATGTGGGGCTCCATCCCAGGGTCCTGGGATCATGACCTGAGCCGAAGGCAGACACTCAACACTTGAGTCACCCAGGTGCCCTGATAGAACTGTTTTTAAAGACCTTGTCTTTAAAAGTACTTAAAAGTAAAAGTATTTAAAAGTAAATACTTAGACAAGTATTTAATGAACTGCTACTACTTACGAGTCATTGTGGAAAAGAAGAAATGAAATTTAAAGTTCAGGCTTTTAGTATACTTAACACAGTGCTGTAATTCATATATTTAGCCTGAAATACTATATTCATGTGGCCAAACATCACTTTATCAGGTCAGAATATCCCCCATATTTTGATTAAGAAGGACTTGAGTTAAGGATAAATTGAAGCACAGCTGAACAAGGAAGGCTTGAAAAGGAATTTGGGACAGCTAGAAGTGAGTATATGAGACTGGAAGATGATTGAAGAATTTGTGTTGGGATGAACACTGGGTGTTATACACAACTAATGAATTGTTAAACACTACAACAAAAACTAACTGACCATAATGAAAAATTTAAAAAGAATTAGGAAAAAGAATAATGGTTTAGAGTGGGGCATAGGAAAAAGGGAATGGAAGATGTTAAAGGGAAACTTCTGAATACTCTTTTAGCAAAGCTTCTATGTCTCCTAGAGTATAAACTGTGCAAGGAATTATCTGTTTGTCTTATTTGTGTATCTATTCCAAAAGATTATGAGGATAGATTATACTTATGAAACATTTGTTGAATAGAAAAAATTGCAGACATCTGTTCAAGTGATGGATAACTTCTATTTTTATATCAATTTCTGCTCGTACTTAAGTGATTGGGGACCAGAGTCTTACACACACACACACACACACACACACACACACACACACACACACCCCACACCAACTTAGGGAAATCCAGTCCATAAACACAATTGGTTTAGCCAGTATCTAGTTTTAATTTTGTCTTTTGCATAAAAGCCTTGAGAAGGAGCATGCACTCTCCAGTTCACCTCGGTCGTTGTTACTCCCTGCTAAAACTCAGCTTACATCACTCCCTTAAATTATCTGTGTTAGCCTAAAGACATTTGAGTTTGTGAGCCTGACAGATATATTTTGTCCTCATTTCAGCTTTTTACTCTAGAATTATTCTCATTTTTCTTGCCTCCTTTCATTTTTTTCCTCCCAATTTCCTCCTCTCATTTATTCTACAATCATTTTTTGGCCATTTACTATCCATCAGACTCATAGCCAATACTATGATAAATAAAACTCATTTGAACTATTCTGGGAGAGCTCATACTACAGTTGAAGAGAGGGACAAATAATCTATTATATACAAAGCATTAATAGAACTATGGATAGTATATAGCTACCAATTCCCTTTATCTGTTTTATTTTCTTCTCTAACCATTTCTTTTCTTTCTCCTTCCCTCTTTTTTATTTATTTGTAGCTAAGAAATATTTTGAACTCAGAAATGAGATAAAAAGTTAGGTGAAAATTTCCACTCATCCAGAATGGAGGAATTGACTATCTTAATCATTGTCCCATCCTTGCACAACAACATCATGACAAGCACATAGACTTTGGGATATAACATAGGCTTGAATAATGATTCTGCCAACCAATAATTTGTACTCATAAGTTAAACTGTCTGAAACTGAATTTTCCAATTTTAAATTGAGGGTAATGATACCTATCTTATATTTGGGTTGTCAAAGGATTCAATAAAATATACCTGAACCATGTTGCATAGAGTCTAATACTTGGTAAGTAATTGTAACTAGCAGATCTTGTTAGTCACTTATTCAATGTATTATTGAATATTTATCATCTGTATCTATTATGTGAATCTAATAGTCATGCCTCTAAGTTCTGAGCAAGTAATGAACAGTCCCTGACATCAGTGTCTAGTAGAGACTATTTGAAGCAGATAAACTCAGAGTACTATTATAGATTTGATCATAAGATGATGTAATTCTGTAGCAAAATAAAATTATATTATGTTTATTTAATCATTACTATAGGGATCAAAAATGATTTATTAGTTGTAATTTTCACATTTTCCAAATCTAAATATTTATATGGGAGCTTTAAAGTAGCTTTAAAGTGTAAAGATATAACAAATAGATTTGGAAAAAACCCAGTTTTCAGTCTTTGACTAGCACTGTAGGGAGGCAGGATAGTACAGTCAAGAGCATGGACTCTAGAGCCAGTTGTCCAAGTTTGAAGTTTACTTTGGCATGTTTTAGTTATATAACCTTAGGCAATTTCCACAATCTATCTGACCTAATTTTCCTCATCTGTAAAATGAGGATAGAAATAATACCTATATTTTAGGATTATTATGAGAATTAAATGAGTTAATATATGTAAATTACTTAGAATTAAGGTTTATAAATACTATATAAGCACTAAATCCTGTTGTTTTTATACAAGAAATATAAGCTGTGATTTCATTAAAGCCACATTGATGTGACAAACATCTGATATAAAAGTGGAAAATAGGAATATTTTCCATGACTTTTTTTTATTGCTATGCCTATTCCTCATTGGAGACTAGGTGATCCTGTGGGGTAGAGGCAGAAAATATAGGCAATCTTCATTTAAAATAGGAAGAATACTAAGAGAGTATCTGACCCAAAGACGGTAAGTAGCTCCAAAGAAGTGATGGTCTTCCAAAGGATTAGGGAGGGAAAAGGAAGAAATGTTTAGGTGATATGTAAGACTTTGAAGGGTGCTATAGGGCTTGGACAGCCAAGAGTAGCTGTGCAACATGCCCAGAGTTAAGTGTCTAAGATGAATTTTACCCTCTTCAAAATTTTTTCAAGGAAACTTATAGGCTTTTAGTATGAGAATTTTGTTATTCATTTATTCAATATACTAAATATCATTTATTAGAATGAAGCATATAGACTTCAAAGGGTTCTAGGAAATCATCGTGTTTTAAAAGTAGGTCATTATGGTAGCCATAGATATTATATAGATATGATATATGATATATGATATTTATATGATATGATATATGATAGCCATAGATTCATTCTTATTTTCTTTCCAACTTATATTCTGAGGAGTGATTTCTTTCTCCAAAACTGCTGGAAACAGAAAAGGGTGACTCATATAAACTAAAATCAGCTTATAATGCTACCTTTCAAATGAAAATATTTATTAGCCACTAGATCTGAAATTGTATTGGATGCTCAGTACTTAATGTTTTCCACAGTTGAAAGAGGATAGCAAAGATGATTCTCAAAATGATATAATTTTAAATTCTGTGTTGTTGAACTGCTAAGAGGTATTTTTCATTAGCTTTATATGATAGAAGTCACCATTCCAAAGAACATAAAATGTCCCTTCATTCTCTCTGGCAGGAAAAAATTCACGTGTAACAAGATTGTTCTATTGCTGTTGTTTCCAGGATTTGTAGTAATATTGGTAAATCTTACTAAATTCATTTTCAAAATAAAGAAGTTGGATTTATATATTTTAGCCAAGGCCAGTATGACTGCAGCTGACATCTAGTGATCTGCATCACTTAGAGTAAGATGCTTTAGCTTTTCTTGAAGGAGAAAAATCAAAACACAATTAACTTGGATAAGGATAATATATAGAAAGAGATGATTTTTTACTTATTTTAAAGTCTAATATCTGACCTAGTGATGAGATAAAACAACATGTTTTATATAACATATAATAATGCTATGAAACTCTAGATGCTTCAAGATATCATCCATGAAAATAATAATATGTTTTAAATATAAAACAAACATGTAAATAATAGCACATGCACATCTGTTACCTGACAAATGAAATAAATGCAGTTACTAGGCTTTGGCTAGAAAGGTAAGAAAGGAGTCAGTTGGATCATGATTATGTATTTATGAAAGTTCAAAATTTCCTTACCTTTCTCAAAAGCAACAAAATTTCTCACTCTAAGGACTAGACTTCTGGAGTTTCTTATAATCCCTTCATAATTCCTGTCTTCACCATAATTCTTACTTAGGTTTGTATTATTTTTCATTTTTCTTACAGTTATTGTCATGGGAACAAATTAATACATATTAGACTATTTTGTAGTTATATTACAAATTTTGCCTTAAGAATGAAATTGTTTTTATTATTGACTATACTTCTTATGTTGTACTTTTTACAACAGTGACTTTTATTTTATTACTGGAAGTTGGGAGCTCTTAATCCCCTTTACCTATTTTGCTCATGCCACCGCACCTCCCTTCTGGCAACCACCAGTTTGTTCTCTGTATTTAAGAAAGAAATTTTCTTTAGTATATAAAACCTATAAAGAACTTATCAAACTCAAAATCCTAAAAATAAATAATCCAGCTAAGAAATGGTCAGAAGAAATGAACAGACATTTTTTTTCCAAACAAGACATACAGATGGCTAACAGACATATGAAAACCATTTATAATGACGTGGGTGGAACTAGAGGGTATTATGTTAACCAAAATAAGTCAATCAAAGAAATACAATTATCATATGATTTCACTCATATGTGGAATTTAATAAACAAAACAGAGGATCATAGAGGAAGGGAGAGAAAAATAAAATAAGAGGAAATCAGAGAGGGAGACAAACCATAAGAGACTCTTAACACTAGGAAACAAACTGGAGGTTGGTGGAGGGTGGCAGGTGGGGAATGGGGTAACTGGATGATGTGCATTAAGGAGGGCACATGATGTAATGAGCACTGGATGTTTCATGCAACTGATGAATCACTGAACTTTACCTCTGCAAGTAATAATACATTATATGTTAAGTAGTTGAATTTATATAAAATTAAATTAATAATTTTATATGTTTTTGGTAAAAAAACACACCTTAAAAAAATCACTCGTTGTCAGGGAAATACAAATCAAAACCATGAGATACCACCACTCACCTGTCAGAATGGCTAAAATTAACAACGGATGTTGGTGAGGATGTGGAAATAGGGGAACTCTCTTACACTGTTGATGAGAATGCAAACTGGTGTAGCTACTCTGGAGAACAGTATGGAGATTATTCAAAAGTTAAAAATAGAACTACCCTATGACCCGGGGTGGCTCTGTGGCTCAATGGGATAAACCTCTGCCTTTGGCTCAGGTCATGATTCCAGGGTCCTTGAATCTAGCCCTGCTTTGGGCTCTCTGCTTGGTGGGGAGCCTGATTCTCCCTCTCTCTCTGCCTACCTCTCTGCCTACCTGTGATCTCTCTCTCTCTCTGTCAAATAAATAAATAATATCTTAAAAAATAGAACTACCCCATGACCCAGCAATTGCATTACTAGGGATTTATCCAAAGGACATGAAAATACTGACTTGTTCATAGCAGCATTATCAACAATAGCCAAATTATGGAAAGAGCCCAAATGTCTATCAACTGATGAATTGGTATATGTATAGAATGGAATATTACTCAGCCATTAAAAGAAAGATATCTTGCCATTTGCAATGATGTGGATGGAGCTACAGTGCATTATGCTAAGTGAAATAAGTCAGTCAGAGAAAGATAAATTCCATATAATTTCCTTCATATGTGGAATTTAAGAAGCAAAGCAGATAAATATAGGGGAAGGGAAGAAAATAAAAGAGAGGGAAGAAAACTCTAAGATACTCTTAAGTATAGAAAAGAGACTGATGGTTGATGGAGGGGGGTGCATGGGCGAAATGCTAAATGGGTGATGGGTATTAAGGAGGGTACTTGTAATGAGCACTATGTGTTACATGTAAGTGTTGACATTAGGAGAAAGAAAGGAAAAGTGAATTGGGGTAAATCAGAGGGGGAGAAGAAGCATGAGAGACTGTGGAGTCTGAGAAACAAACAGGGTTTGGGAAGGGAGGGGAGTAGGGGATGGGTGAGCCTGGTGGTATAAGGAGGGTACATATTGTGTGGAGCACTGGGTGTGGTGCATAAACGATGGATATTGGAAGACTGAAAAAAAAATAAAAAATTTGTAAGTTTGAATCACTAAATTCTACACCTCAAACTGATTTTAAGACCTATGTTAACTAACTAGAGTTTAAATTTTAAAAATTCAAATAAAAAGACTTCTTTTTAATTTAATTTAATTTAATTTTTTCTTTATTTCATTAATTAATTCACTATTTTAAATTCCAGTATAGTTAACATACAATGCTGTATTAGTTTCAGGTATACAGTATAGTGACTCAACAATACCATGCATTACGCAGTGCTCATTTCGACGAGTGCACTCCTTGGTCCCCATCACCTATTTTGCCCATCCCCCTGCCCCTCTTCCCTCTGGTGCCTATCAGTTTGTCCTCTATAGTTGAAAGTCTGTTTCTTGATTTGCCTCTCTCCCTCTTTCTTTTATTACTTGCTCACTTGCTTTGTTTCTTGTATGCCACCAGTAGGTGAAATCGTGTGCTGCTTGTCTTTCTCTGACTGACTTACTTCTCTTGGTGTTACACTCTCCAGCTCTCTTCTATTTTAATGATCATCTAAACTTGACTTCCATTCCAATTTAATTGCCATGATCATGGTCACTCCCTGGATGTTGTTCCTTCTTGGACTGCTCCATCTCTGTTACGTTTGTTTGTTTTTGTAGCCTTCTTGTAGTTCTGTGCACTTTTGCTTCCTATGTTTTTGTGGCTATGTTATCAGGTAAATGTAAGTTCAGATTTTTTAAATGTTTGACAAATGTTCTTTTATGATGGCATGGTAGCCTTATTTATTCCAGTTAACACTTGTTGTCTTAAGTTCTATTTTGCCTGGTAACAATACAAATGAATATACTGGGGGGGAGGGGGAAGAATCTATTTGTTTTTGCCCACTTCTTTAATGTTGCAATATTTATTACTGAAATGAGATAAAATAAATTTAATGCCCAATGCAATCTGTGAAAGACTGTGAACACTGAATAAAGTCATAAACATAGATTTAACTTTTTCAATATTTTGCAGTTTGATTGGTTGTCCATTCTGTTTCATCCCTACAGATTACCAAGACTATAAACAGGAGGAATAGGAATGGACAGTGAACCAAATAAACTTTAAAAATTCTGCAAAGGTCAAAGTTTTTTTTTCATCTATAATATATACAGTTTCATAATTTTAGGGAGACCTTCTTGGATTTTTAGAAGTGTTTTTAGGGATAGGATAATATGAACCTTTCTTTTTTTAAGTGATAGTGAATACAAAAGAGACTAACTGTCTTTTCTAGGAATTTTTACATTGCTATAGCGGAGTTACTTTGAATTCTTTTCCTTAATGGGAATAAGATATATTAATGGTTAAAATGCTCCAAGAGAACAGCAGCATTACTTGCTTATGCTTTAGGTTAGGAAATCCATTCACATCCTTGTGAGCTAGCAATTTTCAGTTGGTGTGACAACACACTGCTGTATTTCAATGTGTTGTGAGGTGTGTCACAAACAATGTGTTACTAATGGTTGTATAATATCAAAATGTACATTACTGCTTTTTAAAAAATAAATAAAAACAGATTAAAGATTGTCTTGATGATATCACTCTGCTTCTGTGATATAGTTAATGTCCAAGGAATAGCACACAGTTCTGGGAAAAGCCATCTAGTGTGTTTTTCATGTAAATGTCAATTGTCTTGTATACTGCAGTGTGTGTGAGGAGGGATGTGAGTCATTGCAGTAGTCAGTATGAAAAAGGGAATTTCATTTTTTTAAATTTATTTGTCAAAGAGAGAGAGAGAGAGAAGAGAGAGAGAAAGTACAAGCAAGGGGAGTAGCAGGCACTGCAGTGTGTGTGAGAAGGGATGTGAGTCATTGCAGTAGTCAGTGTGAAAAAGGGAATTTCATTTTTTTTAAATGTATTTGTCAGAGGGGCGCCTGGGTGGCTCAGTAGGTTAAGCCTC
The DNA here is from genome assembly GCF_009829155.1 of Mustela erminea. Lineage (NCBI taxonomy): Eukaryota > Metazoa > Chordata > Mammalia > Carnivora > Mustelidae > Mustela > Mustela erminea. Next base: position 70,102,743 of record NC_045635.1, on the reverse strand, counting down.
TGCCTTCAGCTCAGGTCATGATCTCAGAGTCCTGGGACCAAGCTCTACATCAGGCTCTGTGCTCAGCAGGGAGCCTGCTTCCCCCTCTCTCTCTGCCTGCCACTCTGCCTACTTGTGATCTCTCTCTCTGTGTCAAATAAATAAATAAAATCTTTTAAAAAATGTATTTGTCAGAGAGAGAGAGAGAGAGAGAGAGAGAAGAGAGAGAGCACAAGCAGGGGGAGCAGCAGGCAGAGGGAGAAGCAGGCTCCCTGCTGAGCAAGGAGTTGGATGCGGGACTCAATCCCAGGACTTTGGGATCATGACCTGAGCCAAAGGCAGACGCCTAACAGACTGAGCCAACCAGGCGTCCTGAGAAAGGGAATTTCTTTTTAAGTTTGTTTAGATAAATTTCAAACATATCACATTCTTCCTTATAATGTAGAGCATAGAAAAGCAGGAGAAACTTGCAGAGCAATCACAGCTAATATCAAATGAGTACTTACTATGTGTCTTGCGCTAAGTTATGCATTTTGCATGATTTGTATTTTTAATTTTCACAACTCTGTTATATAGTTGTAACTATTATTACTCCTATTTTACAGATGAGAAAATCAGGTAGAAGTTAAAGAAGTAGGGCACCTGGGTGGCTCAGTAGGTTAAGAGTCAGATTCTTGGTTTCAACTCAGCTCATGATCTCATGGGGTCCTGGGATTTTTCCCTGTCTGCCTCTTTGCTCAGTGGGGAGTCTGCTTGGGGATTCTCACTCTTCCCCTCCCCTCACTTGCACTTGCTCTCCCTTTCTCTCTCTCTCTCTCTCTCTCAAATAAATAAGTAAATTTTTGAAAAAAGAAGAAGTTAAAGAGCTTGGTCAATGCCCCACAGGTAGTTAAACTGCAGACCTATTTTTCAAAATCAGGTCAAAATCCAGAGCACACAAAATAAAACTGCCAAATTGTACTGATTTTTAATTTGGGGATATGGCAGAGTCTTAATAAATATCCATTGAATTAGTTAATTGTTTTTAGATAATTAAAACTATATGTCCCCAAAAAGTCCATGCATAATTTTGATAAATTATTCCTTCAGCACCCATTTAATTGTGTTGCCTTTCTTTGGGTTGAAGCTGGGACTGTTTTGTAAGCAGTCATCTCAGCTAGGAGCTAAACCATTCAGACAGCATCCCAGGTGGATAATCAAGGCTTCTAGACTCAAAGAATGGGTTAGGATGTTCTATAAGCACCAGGTATTATTTAAAATTAAAAATTCAAAACAAGCTGGTTTTATTCAGACTCTGCTACCCTTAACACCTCCCTCTCCCTGCAAAAAAGAAAAACTTAGAAAAATGAAAGGCCAACATTTAGAGTCCTGAAAATTACTAAATGACAGGAAAATAATTAGTACCAGCTCTTTTTTTTTAATTGTTAAAATTGTGCCTTGATGGCAAAAATGAACTATTGGGATTTCATCAAGATCAAAAGCTTTTGCACAACAAAGAAAACAGTTAACAAAACCAAAAGACAACTGACAGAATGGGAGAAGATATTTGCAAACGACATATCATATGAAGGGCTAGTATCCAAAATCCATAAAGATCTTAACAATCTCAACACCCAGAGAACAAATAATCCAATCAAGAAATGGGCAGAGGACATGAACAGACATTTCTGCAAAGAAGACATCCAGATGGCCAACAGACACATGAAAAAGTGCTCCATATCACTCGGCATCAGGGAAATACAAATCAAAACCACAATGAGATATCACCTCACACCAGTCAGAATGGCTAAAATCAAGTCAGGAAATGACAGATGCTGGCGAGGATGCGGAGAAAGGGGAACTCTCCTACACTGTTGGTGGGAATGCAAGCTGGTGCAACCACTCTGGAAAACAGCATGGAGGTTCCTCAAAAAGTTGAAAATAGAGCTACCCTATGATCCAGCAATTGCACTACTGGGTATTTACCCTAAAGACACAAATGTTGTGCTCTGAAGGGGCACATGCACCCAAATGTTTATAGCAGCAATGTCCACAATAGCCAAACTGTGGAAAGAACCTAGATGTCCATCAACAGATGAATGGATAAAGAAGGTGTGGTATATATACAGAATGGAATACTATGCAGCCATCAAAAGAAATGAAATCTTGCCATTTGCAATGACATGGATGGAACTAGAGGGTATCATGCTTAGTGAAATAAGTCAGTCGGAGAAAGACAACTATCATATGATCTCCCTGATACGAGGAAGTGGAGATGCAATGTGGGGGGGGTGGGGGGTAGGAAAAGCAAAAATGAAAGAAGATGGGTTTGGGAGGGAGACAAACCATAAAAGACTCAATCTCAAAAAAGAGACTGAGGGTTGCTGGGGGGAGGGGGGCCCGGAGAGAGTGGTGGGGATATGGACATTGGGGAGGGTATGTGCTATGATGAGTGCTATGAAATGTGTAAACCTGGTAATTCACAGACCTGTACCCCTGGGGATAAAAATACATTATATGTTTATTAAAAATTAATTAATTAAAAAAAACAAAAACATTATGCCTTGATTTTTGAAATTGAAAGTTTTATGGAGATAATTATAGATGCATATGAAGTTGTAAGGAATAATATAAAAAGGAAATTCAAAAAAAAGAGGATTTGGTGAAATAAAACAAATAATACAGAAAGCCTTGTGTACACTTTATTCTTTTTCATCCAATGGTGACAGCTTGCAAAACTATAATTCCAACAGCCAAGATATTGACATAAATACATCTGGGATGCCTTTGACAAACTCAAAATGCGTTTACTGGCAATAAGGGTCCCATTTGAGCATTGGTCATTGTTGTACTTACGTGAGTTTACTTAAAGTTTATCTCAGTTTCCTGAAATGCATGACTGACAGCAGAGACAATTTATCCTAAAAGGCTTAGATGGGAAGATGGCATATTCATGAGAGTGTTCACGGTGTTTCTAGACCTTTCCTCTAAGATAAGCATGCTCCTCCCTCCCATTACTCTGTATTTATTTAAGCACATGAAGGCTCATTGAGAATAATTTTCTTATTCTTCTGATTATTTATTTGATCTGTGTTAAGGAACATATTTCACACTGACCATAGTTCCCACAATTTAATTGGGAATTTTGAAATAGTGCTACAGACCTTACTTTGTTGAATGCATTTGGAAGAGGAAAAAATACATTTAAAAAATTAGAATCTGTTCCCCACTTACCGAGCTTTTGTTAGAGATTCAGGTTTCTTCAAACTCTGTAAATTATCCTAAGAAGTCAACTAAACAGTCACACCTTAAACATCAGTGCCATTTCCCCCTATTTCATCCTCTGCTGGTCAGCAGAAACACAATACAGAAAATTTCAATGAGTCTGGCTTTTAGCTGAGAACAACTTGATTTTAAAAAAGGGTTTTGCAAGTTTTTGGGTTTTTTTCCCCCTTTCTTGTTTAAATAACAACACCCTTAAATTTTCCAACAAGAATTTCTGATCCAGAAACCTATTTTTCCTGCTCTTCTTTGCCTTGTGTTTTTACCATGTCATAAATCTCATACAATGAAATCCATCGTGGGAGCAGAACAATCACACAGAATCTTGCTGGCATATGATTCTCAGCAATTGCTGGTGAAGTTTACACTCTTCCTTAATTCAAACACAAGTTATTAATTGCAGAACTGTGGGATAGACTAATTATCTAAAGGGTAAAGAGATGAAAATCAGGAGAGAGAAACATTTTGTATTGCTCATGTTGCCTAACATTTATCCCAAGTTTTCGAAGCGTGGAGAGGAGAGACAGGAAGGGAGTTTTAGAAGTTTACAATGTGTTTTTCTTTCTGCACTTTATCCCTTTTTAACATTTCCTTACAAACATAATTCAGTCTCATCAGAGCTAGATACACTTTTAGGAATTTGCAAATAATGCAATGACTCTCAGTGTCTAATTGACATATAAGTCAATTAACAATTGCATTTAGCTGGGGTTCAACAAAAATGCACGATATTATCAAAGTAGTATAAACAAATCTTGTGCTTACATTGGAGAGTGTATTTTTCAAAAGTAACAACAAAAATACAGAAGAGTGGCACCTAATTTGACAACAGTATCTCCAACACTCCAACTAAATAATACACGTGTTAAATTGGATGTTGTAGATATTTTTATTCTACCAACTTCCATGTAAAATCTTCTAATATTTGTATGACAAAAATACTGGGTTTTGAAATTCATATGTTTGTATGTGGAAAGGTAGAGAATAGCTTTAAGCTATTATGCTGCCCCATCCTTGTCACATTTTAATTTGACATTGAGCTTTGAGTAGGGACTGTGCAATTCTGACAGCCAGAGACATGGAACAGGGTCAGGTCAGGGCAGGCACAGAGAGATTAGATCAACAAATATTTTCCAGTAAATACCCAGCTTCATTGCAGGTAGGTTAATTTTTTGATGTGTTTTCCAGAATTTTTTTTTAAAGAGCTCATATGCTGTCAAGAGGTAATGATAGTATAGTCTGCACTGCTTTCACTGAAGAGGAGTTCCCATTTGTTTCACATATCCCACAGTCAAAAAGGTTAAAAGTGAACCAGAAAAAAAATTTTTCTCTATTAGAGTATTAAGGGTCCCTGTCCTGAAAGCCCCCTTTACCTTAATATAGTTACAACATACCGAATCCACCCCCATCAACTGAACAGCTTGTTCATTTTTAAAAAACTGAACAGCTTATTCATTTTCACAAAATACAAACTGGGTGGTGTTAGTGGGGGGTGGGAGGAGTCACTTGCATGGTGATTATTAGCTTAAGAACAGTTTCAATGGTTACTTTTAAAACAATTAGTCCAGCCTGTGTACTTTCTGTGCGTGAGTGCATGCTTGTGTGTGTGTGTGTGCGTGTGTGTAATTAGAAACAGCCAAAGACTGTAAGATTAAGATTTTTCCATTTAAGCTTTTTTTTTTTACAGATGTTTATAACAATTTTAACTTAAAATATTATGCACAATTACTTTTGAGTATTACTGGTTTTTTAGTTACCAAATAATGTTTTTCTCCAAAAGGCTGAAAGATAAATTTAAGCCACAATTATCGAATGCATGTGACTTCTTTTTGCATTTTTTCTTCAAATATGACATACGTTTAAAATGTAAGACTTTATTCCTTTCCAGTTAGAGACATGTACTTTTATATTCTCACACAGCAATGAATGAGACCCATGGCATATACTGACTGCCCTTCAATTGTGCACAGAACTCCTATTGATATTAATGAGTTTTTGCCTGGACTGACTGTGGTCATTTTATGCGGCCTGAAGTGGTGATTTTGTTGTGATTTGCATATTGGTTGTTGCAGAGTATATTGTATACATCATTTCTAAAGTGCCTAGAGATCCTTAAGGAGGAAAGGCAGTGCATAAATTGAAAATCTTATTGTCTTTATTTAAATTCTTCTATTTGCAAGTTCTCTAAATCATGCATAAATACAGTACAAAGTACAAATCAGATGCACAAAGCTCCAGAAAATAAAATTATTATAAATCAGCAATTCCTAAATTATCCACTTGTAGACATACTTGTCATCCACTGAAAACAAAACTAGTTAGTCTTCAGTAGAAGACATCAAACTAGCACATGGAGAAGCAGAGCACTAAGGCATGGAAGAAATTATAGAACTTGAACTTCCACTGCAGATAAGAGACTGAAGCTCTCAGGGTGGGCAGCAAGCCCTTTGTCCTGCAATCCGTTCTATATGAGCTTCCTTAGACCTGTCCTAAGGAAGCCAATGGGGAACATCCATAAAGCCAACAATGTCTACTCATCCATGGACAGTGGTAGAGGGAAGACTCAGGATGGATGAAAGAGGTACTTTGAAATATTACTTTAGTTTTAGTTTTAATGTAAAATCTTGAGAAGTTTGGATTTTCTCTGCCAGGATATAACATAGAAAATGAATGTGATTAAGGAAAATATGTTTATCTAGAATTTCAACTACTCTCACCCTAAAGGCTCAGAATTCAGAATATTAGATTAAACACACTCAGCTCCTCTTCTTATGATAAAATGATTCATTTGTAGAAAATCCCTGTTCACAGTTGAGCAAGTCAATCCCTATCCATTAACAGTGGCTATTGTACATTGTTTTGGACAGACACAGTCCCTGCTTATCCAATAAATTTCACAAATCTGTTTTTTTTCTGTTATTTTTCTAGACTTACACAGGTTTAAAACAGACTTCTGTCTTTGATTCTGACCTTTTCTATATATGTATATATGTGTGCTCCTGTGGCAATTAAAAAAAAAACTGATGTTAATTAAATACGAATACTACCAACACCTCTGCAAGTATACTGTGAATAGTAAAACATTAAGAAAAATGGTATTCTTCTGTGCAACAAATCCATTCACATGTTTTTTTTTTTCCTGCATTTTGGAATCATATGCCATTTGAAACCCAATTAACAACTGCTCCTGGTCCATAGCTTTCTACTTTCTGTACTTTCAAAATACGACATCAAGCAGTGATCTTAACAGGGGGTGTGGGTATGTGTGTGGTTTTTTTGTGCTCAGATTGCAAGTATTAAGGAAGGGAAAATCTTTTACCAGATATAAATTCTGTGGAACAAACTACTCTTTAATATTGATCTTGGGGGGATACTAGCACTCACTTTACAAGTACACTTTTATAGGAGGCTTTTCTCTATCTGTGAAAGGGGGCAGAGTAAAGGCTTGTCTCCAGTCTGGTCAAATCTCAGAGATAATCAGCCACATTATAATGAAATTCTCTGGTTTGTGCAAAGTCATTGGGGAAGATGAGAAGCAAACAATATGAAAAATGTTTACATGACCCCCCTTTCTCCCAAGAGTCAATGCTGTATAACAGACATTGTTTACAAGATGACAATGCAAGCAGTCAATTCAGTTTGTGTGGGGGTCAGAGTTTGGGGGAGGATCACTCAAACTAGATTATTTTTTGGCATTATATAAATAAAACAAGAGTTTGGTAGAATAATTTTTTTTGTTGTTTTTTCGGTTGGCTATACCAGAATAGTGTGGAAACTGAGTGGCTGGAGAGATGGAAAGACATACCTAAAGAATTGTCAGTGAGATGATCTCTTTCTTGTCTTTGAGAACAGCCTGCTTTCTCTTACATCATCCTGTCAGTATGCAAGTATAAGGAGAGAAGGAGGGGGATGCAGGAGGGAGCAAGTTTACAGTTGTGAGTATGTCTATATACATATATTAAATACTGTAGAGTTTCACCCAAAAGCCAGCTGTCCTATGATGCTTTCCCTTACAGAGTGAAACCACCTAATAATAAGGCCCTTTTGATAGTTGAGCAAACAAGCCCCCTTGGAAGGCATCCAAGATGAACCCATCTTATACTAAATCCTCCTTGATAACAATTAAGTTTGTAAAGAGAACCCAGTATTCTAGCTAGTGAGTCAGATAATGTGTGAATAGGTAAAAGTTCTATACTCAAAAAAAAAAAAAAGTTCTATACTCACATTTGTGAAAGAAAGCATAAAATCTAATGTGTTTTTTTAACTGGAAGACACAAGGGTTTAATTTTGTGGATTCTTTTTATAGAAACAATAATCTAGTTTCTTGCATGTGACCTTTTCTACCCCCACATTTTTAGAGACAGCCTAATCTAACTGGGTTTTTGTTTTTAAGACTGTATTCTTTTAAATAATCCCTGGATTTTAGAAATGTTCCATCAACAGTGCTCTTAAGAAATTGTATTTTATTTCATCTTATTAAAAAAACTTAATTGATTTCAAATATATTTTATATCCACTTTTCTTAGTGCTTTAACAATTAACATCTCTAAATGAGTAAAGTATAGGATTTATATTTTTAAAACTATTATTTGGGGGTATGTATAAAGAATATTCTATCCTTTATTTTAGAGAATACATTAGTACAAGTGATACCAATTTACATGGTAGTGTTTTGCAACATTACTTCTCTTGATTTGAAAACTTTTTGAAAGAGCCATATTTGAGGATTTTTCAATGCCAATTCATAGAAATAATTTCCATAATCCTAAAGTTTCATATGTGTTTTTGAAAGAATATGACAGGTAGAAAAACATACATTATTGTTTTGCAAAAACCATGTTTTAACCTCTAATCATTTTCCACTAATCCATTTCCCTCTTTTTTTTCTTCCCTCCTTACTGAAAAAGATATTTTAAAAGTAAAAACAGAAATTTACGTTTCTGCTTATAGCCTACAGGCAATTAAAGCAACAACAGCTTGACTTGGGAGCAAGGGAAATATCTGAATGCTAAATATTTCCAAGGGAACAGTGTTTGATTTTATTGAAGACAAACACAGCCCATGTACTAATGTAGACAATGGTTTCCCTTGCCCTTTTCTTTTTAAAGACAAGAAACCAATTCCCAGGAATAATTATTTCTCTTATTTTATTGTTGGGAAGATACATGCTGGAGGTTAGTAATTTATTTAGCTTTTGTTATACATACAGAGAGCCGCAACCATGTAGACAATCATGTATACATACAAACACATTCTTGATTCTCATATTTGACTTTGTTAAAATATCTGTAGCATCTACATACTTGGTCTTTTCACATCCAACTGCTTCCAAAATCTCATCCCCTTCACAATCTCTTAATTTTCTATTGCTCTGACTAGGTGATGGGGATGAAACTTTTACCTCCACCCATAAAATATTATTATTATTGAACCCATAAATTCTTATTATGGGAGAGAAAGCCACTGCTATGAAGGTCTAAGAGAAACAGAGGCCAAAGCTGCTTTTCCTACAAAGACTTTGGTTGGTAATGGGATGGCAGCAACCTCAATACAAAGAAAGTCTTAGGCAAAGGCACCAACATCCCCTGAATTTTAATGAAAATTTTATGTTAATGATATAACAAGGTTGATAAAGAGGACCTCATAAAAGCTAACTAGGCCTTAGTTATATTTTAAGAAAGAGAAAACAGTCAATAAAAGAAACAAGCCTTGTAAACATGTGTAAAATATATGTATCAGTAATACATAGTAAAAATATTGAGGAATTGTAACAGATGTCTATATCTACAAATTTATGTAAGTATGTCCTAAAGCATCTGCTTTTATGGCCTCATTAAAAACTTTAGAATGCACTGCTAGTTGGTTGCTGTGTACTTTAATGAGAACAGCTATAACATTTTGATCAATTATAGGATATTGGAAGAGAAAGAGGTTGGCTGGTATGAACAGAAAGAGAGCCAACAGATTTAAGACTATATGTTTTGTGATTGTAGACACATCTCTATAAAATCAGTATTATTTATAAAGAGATATATGCCTATGGGCATACAAAGAACATGTAGCATATTTCATTCACAACACTCACATGTGCATTGTGCACTGTGCAGCTGTAAATAATTAGGCAATCTAAAAGATGATGGACATTACATGTGATAATCTTTACCTATTAAAGTGATTTAATGATTTGCTTTGTTTACCAAGAAACATTTTAGAATATGAATTGAGAAGGGATTTACTATAGGAAAGTTATAGCTAAGTGTCTTGTTTATTGCTTGATATTCTTTGCTAAAACAAAAAGTTGGATAAGTCTTGTGTGTACATACAAAGCCTTAAAACAAACTGCTTCTGATTTAGTAAATTATGCCTCAGCTATCACTAAAGGTAACTGTCCCTTTTTTTATGGAGGGTCTTGTGACAAAACAACAGAGGTAAAATAGTAAGTAAGAGTGGAAAGAAGAATAATAAGTTAAACTTCTCCTCCAAATGTCTCTAATGATTTTTTTCTTCCACCGTAAGTCATATAGGAAGGAACAGAATTCAGCTTTACCAGGCAACACTAATTGGACAACAGGTTATCAGAGTTTCTGGGGCCAGGGGAGCCTTAAGAAGGACAGAACTTTTTACATTTAGTCATCTTTCCATCCTTCATCAGGTGAATGAGGGCTCATCTACCAGAATGGTACTGGTCTCTAACCAGAAGAGGAGTGGTTGCAGGGAAGCAAGAGGAAAACCTTAGCGAAGGTCTGGATCCTAAGTTTCAGGAGGGGCGGTTTTAGAGACAGGTCTGTCTGCTGGACTAGAGACAGACACACTCTTTTCAGAGAACATTAATAATATTACACTTCCTGAAATAATACCCGATCCTGCCAGGTTTCCCCACTCTGTTTCCCACCATTTAGGGTGTGTTTTGCATGAGCATGGGCAAGTGCGTGATAACAGACCCCGCTGTGTGTGCGAGTGTATGAAAGGCCAAAAGTCAGAGGGAGAGAATCAAGAATCAAAACAATGACTAATGATTTCTAACCTGAAGCAGAGCAGATGCGCTGCTTACCAGAAATGTGCCTCTATTTAAATGCTTCACTTCACACACCACACAATTTAAAAAAAGGAGGAAAGAAAAAAAACAATATTTTTTTTGGAAAAATGTTTTATTTTAAATCTTTTACAACAATAAAATATTGTGTCAATATAAACCCCTTGACTAAAACTGTTCACATCAAACATTACAGCGAATTGTTTTCTTTTTGACACCCAACTCATCTTTGAGTTTTCTTTAAAACATAATGCAGAATTTATTGAAAATAAATAATTGCTGGCAACTGCAATAGGCATTTGAATAAAATAGTTGAAAAAGCAACTCTTAATGAAAATAGTGTTTATTATACATCAGTTACTAAATGAATAAACTAAATGATTTTTCTTTAAATTAATAACTTCAAAAACGTTTAATATACAAAACTGTACAATTATAAAGTCGGCAGAAATATTTGGGTTAACTCAGGTTTGAACCACAGTACTTAACTACAAAAGGGGAAAAATCAAACCAAACAAACAAAAAAACCCTAACAGTCATAAAACACAAACTCAGTGTGGAAAGACAAAACAAACAAAGAATTTCCAGAACTAAAATCCAACTACCAAAAGAATGCAGACTTCTGATAAAAAAGAAAAAGGGTCCAGGATTTGAATTAACATGTCCTTCAACCTGCAGCTGGGGGAGACACAGTGTGGTGGACCAGAAGCCTGGCAGCCCATACTAGCGTATCTAACACAAGGGCCCCTAAGCATTTTGGTCCTTAGGTAGTTTGAAGCTTTGTCTACTGAAGCTGCACCTGAAGGTCGCCTCAGGCAGCCGACCCAGGCATGCGAAGCCCCCAGCCATGTCTGGCGGGCTGCGTCTGGGTGTTGGGTGCTTGGCCTGCCCTGCACATGTGTGCTCATTGAGAATGAGGTGCTCCTGTGGACTTGGCGTGTAGACTTGAGAGCGAGCAATAAAGCCACAGCAACTGCATATTTTTTTGGATCTCTACACAGCCTAGCGAGATTTTATGTATTTTTTTTTTTTTGTAAATAGTAATACGATACACACAGCTATCTACACACACACACGTTTGCACTCGCGCTCACGCACACACGCATACACACAGGAACGAGATTAGAAATCAAAATAAAAAACAAGAACACCCAGAAACCCAGACTCCGGGGCTCTGGCTACCTAGCTTAATCTTCGCTGTGGGCTTCTAACAGCTGTGCTTGTCAGAGGCGTGGAGACTGCTTCCCGCGAGCCCACTGAGAGACAGCGATATGTATATAGGGGAGAAGAGGTGGTAACGAAGCTAGAGCAAAATCCTTGTGACCTTTGCCAACCATTTCATCGTCATTCTGCACGGAGCAGAGAGCACCTGTTTACCACCCCACTCGCCACCCCTCCCCGACGGTTTCTCACTCAGGGAGCTGGCGGTGAACTGGAGCTGAACGGAACTGGGAGGCACTGACTCAGTCTGTCGCCAGCATCTCAGGGTCGTCGTCTCCAGGGAAAGCAATGGTATGTGAAGGCAAAGTCCTTCGCTTAGGAAGAAGGAGGTGGGGTCGCGCTGGAGGTCCTGGTGAGGCACGGGACCCGTGGGGAGCTCTGAGTGCAAACATTCCCGACCTCCGTAGGTGCAGAGCCCTCTTGCTGCTCAGGCCGACCTCTTTTGTCGGGCGCCGCCCGCAAATCCTTTTCAGGCACCCAGATCTGCTCTGTAGAAGCCTGGGAGGACTCCACAGATTGAGGGAGGGAGGGCAGAAAGCTTCAAAATCTCCTCTCCTACTTCACAGTACTTTGCAAACCCAGTCGGCTTGCCTATTCTGCCTACCCTAGACACTCTGCCCTCTGAAAAAATTATATCTATATATCTATAGATATATAGATATATATCTCCACTATCATCATGAACAATTCTATCCATTGTACTTCTCCATACAGATTTAGTGTAGGGGGTGGGTGGGTGGGTAGGCATCTCTTCCCCTACTCCTCCTACGATCTTCCCTTTTTTAAGGAATTAGAAAACCGCCAGCTCAATGAAGGAATAATCATAGTAGCAATAATAACGTGGAGTGGCTGATTAGATACAAATTATCTCACAAATATTGTGTACAGCTTGTAGTAACACCGCAGACATTTAGAAACGCTATAGAAGTTTTAAAAAATGCAAAACTAGTCTATTGTAAAACAGATTTCACCTGAAATACAGCTGCTATAACCAAGGCGCTGAAAGGTTATTCAGAGGCACACATCTGTCTTCCCTCCCCCCTCCCCCATTTTACCCCACCCCCAAGTTACCCCACTGCTTGTTCTTCGAAGAGAGGAGCAACCCAACAGACCTTACTCGAGTAAACAATATGTATTGATCTGCAGAAAAGGTTGGAGCAAACATTTCCCTGGCGGGAGGCGGCCCACTATAATGAGTTCCCTGCCTGGACGGCTTAATGCAACTGTGTATCAGCCTTGAGAAGCCTGAAGGCGTTTGTGAGTGTGTTTCCTTTTAAAATATAAGTTAGAATCCCCTATTTTTTGGGGGGGGGGAATGAAAGAAAAAAAAGAAAGAGAGAAAAAAAAAATATGGGGAGGGAGGGGGAGAGAGAGCGAGAGAAGAGCCCTATCTAGATATTTAGATATTGCTATGTCTCTAGATAGCAATAATAAAGCTGAAGTGAAATGAAGAGAGTGGGAGAGAAAGAGAATTCCACGCTGCTCCCAGCGCGGCGGGCCGCTTTCTTGCTTCCTGCAGTCAGAGATCGTGGCAGGACGTGTCTGTTTTCACGGTGTGCGAGTAAACCTCATGTGGCTGCTGATCCCCTGGTGGAGTCATTCTTTTCTCTTTCTGTCTTCGATTACAGAACCAGACACGCACCACTTCTTTCTCCAACTGGAGGCTGTCTGCCAGCGAGGAAATCTCCTGCGCGGCAGGCTTGGGACACTTGAGGAAATGCGTTTCCAGGACGCCCTTGACACTCACCTCGATGGAGGTTCGCTTCTTGCGCTTACGGCCCTGAGCGGCGATTTTGTCAATGCTGGTCGGGCTCCCTGTGGACGAATCAGCCTCCTCCAGCCACTTGTTCAGCAGTGGCTTCAGCTTGCACATGTTCTTGAAGCTCAGCTGCAAGGCCTCGAACCTGCAGATAGTGGTCTGTGAGAACACGTTGCCGTACAGTGTGCCCAGCGCCAACCCCACGTCGGCCTGGGTGAAGCCCAACTTGATTCTTCTTTGTTTGAACTGTTTGGCGAACTGTTCCAACTCATCCGAGGTTGGTGTCTCCTCGTCCGAGTGGTCCTGGCAGTGGTGCGCGCCTAGGTCGCTGTGGTCTGGGGGATCCCGGAGCACGGGGTGTAGGCTCTGTGCAGAGGCAGAGGCTGGCGGTGGGGTGAGCCCTCCGTGTTCCAGCATGCCGCTCACTGTGAAGCCAGGCTGCGAGTACACGTTAAGGGGTTGGCCGCTGGATGTGATGGACGGGTTCGGAGCCGGGCTAGCTCCCCAGGCATTCGGATGGTTAGTGTGCGGAGAGTGGTGGGCGACATGCGGTGAGCGGTGATGGATGATCGCACCCAGCTGTAGGTCTTCGCGCCCGGGCTTCACGTCCTGCTGGTCCAGGGGGTTGGTGGCCAGTGTGGAAGACCATGGGCCTCCATCGCCCAGACTGGTCACCCAGTGATGCCCGAGAGGATGCCCATTGCTAGGAACTCCCTGCAAGTAATCACTTTGGAGAAGTTTCTGAGGGTTTCTGAAAGGACTCCCCTGCTGCATGCCCGAAGAGTCCGCATGGACTAGGGAGCTAGAACTGAGAATGCTGTAGGGATTCGAGGCAGCTGTGGCCATGGTCGATGAGGATCCCCTACTAGTTATAATGTGGCAAAGGGAGCAGCTTCAGCCTTTGACATCTATGGTGCGGGGGAGCTAAAGCCGCGAGAGCGAGTTACCGGCACGCACTGTGGCCAATTGCAACATGTCTCGGCCTGGCTAGCCACGGGCTCGGCCAATGGCGGCACGGGAGGCCGGTCTAACTTTCCAAATTAGGCTAGCTAAGCACTGGAGTTTCAGTGAGACCAGAGCAGGAAGTAAATCAATCTTTTGGCTCCATTGGCTGCTTTGGGCTGAGTGACGGCAGTTCATTTGGTTAACCCTTCCTCCCTCCCCCCTCCCCACCTCACCCAGACTTCATGGACGTTTGTAGTGGAGGGTGAAGTATAAGAGGGAAGTGTGTGTGTGTGCGCGCTTGCTTGGTGGGGGGGGGTGGATAAGGGGTGAAGTAGCAAAATGGTTTTAGAATTCCTTTTGTATTATTTAGATTAACCGAAATAGAGAAAGAAAAAAAAATATATTAAGAAAACAATATAACCAGTTTAAATGTCATCTAAATGTCAGTGGATTGGGATTTTTATCAAATTCGTTTAGCGTTCTGGCTTAGTTGTGTGCAGGGCACTGCAAACCAAAATCTTGCTACAAAGTTTGAGCAAAGGAACCCCTTTTGGATAGAACCCTAAATCTGTAAGACTGAAGTCCATGATTCCAATAAGAACTATTTTGACTTGTTTTATTTCATTTTATCATTTATGAGAAATTCAATACCAAGTTCAGAAAGCATCTAAGAAAAAGATGTCCAGCTTTTGAAAATTTTTATTTAAAGCATGAACAACTGGAAGATTCTGGGAAAATCTAATGTGATAAAAGTAAATTCGAATGTGACAAAAATCTGACAAATTTCAGTTATTGTGAAGTTTGCCTTCCAATCCAGTTGGTCAATTGGACAGCTTGGTTTTTACTACCTCTCCAAGTCAGCTCTCATCAGCGGTCCCACAACCTCTTTCAGAGGCAGCTTGCTTAAATGGAGAGCCCTCCCTCACACTCACCCAAGACACTTAGCGTGCCCAGTTTCAGTAGGTACAGAGGAGAACATTCATGATTAGGGCGCCTGATGCTATACCCTAGGAAAATTGTTTTTAACATGCACTGCCCTCCTCCTCCCCATCCAAGACAAGTTGAAGTAAATGGAAATCATTTAGTGTGCCCTGAAAATTCAGAGAGAGAGAAAGTGAAAAGAGATGAGAGATGCCAGGCTATTTGGCATTAAGCACCCCCCCACACACACACGCACCCATCAGCTTGAATTTGCTTTCAGCTTGGGAGGACAGGAATGTTTTCACATTTTGGTTAAGAGGAAACAAGAAAGGCTTGTACTCCTAAGCTTTTATAAGTTAGGGAAGGGCAAGTTCATGTACTTCACAGCCCTGTGCAAAGGCATTGCTTGTAAGCTGAGTGAGGTGAAAATGCAAAGATTTTAGATTTGCTCTAGCTGAGAAAAAGCAGCACAGGATTTCTGAAGTAAAAAAAGAAATGACCTTCCATTGCATAATTTCTAAGGTAACCTAGCTGCGTAATTATATTTGCACTTACAGAAGACAGCATCAGAGTTCCCTTATTGGTTTGAAATTCCATTAAATATATTGCAAGAGCTCCTAGGTTTAGCTTGATTTAAATTTGCATACATTTTCATATATTTAGCAGAAATAAAAGAAGGCTTGCAGCTACCAGAAAGTCATTAAGGCATTAGTTTCTCTAAGAAGACAGATCTGAAGAAAGTGCAAGAAAATGAGAAAAAAATAAAAACAAGGTGAGCTTATTCTGCCATTCCTTTATATAGATAAAGAGCATGTATTTCCTGTGAAATGAGTAATTTCTTAAGAGAGTAGAGAGCGATGGGAGTTTATATTGGTAAATGTAAATTGTGTCTATTAAGCAGGAAAACCAGGCGTCTGTTTAAGATCTATTTCTTTCTTTCTTTGTCTAAAAAAAAGAAAAAAAAAGGATAAACACTTAGTAGTTATTGGCAGAGATGATAATTTGTCTTCTTCTCCTCCTCCTTTTCATTGAAATTATGGTTTCATTCGCTGGTGTCTTTTTGTAAAAGTTTATCTGCTTTTAACCTAGAAATTGTTTTTTTCTCCTCTCTTCCTCTGCCCTCCTCCTTCCTTCCCCTTCCCTGCTCTTCTCTTTCAGTAGAAGAATGTCTTTTCTTTACCGCTAACTAACTGTGTATCTTCTTTTGTAAGAATACAATCTCATTTGTGCCTGAACTTTTGCTTCCTGAAGAAAAAAGTACTTGTTAAAATCAAACAAAAATGAAAGTTTTCAGGTGCTCTCTTAGGCTGCCTGTTCAAGGGTCCTTTTGCTAGTTTATGTCATGTCAGTTTAGAGGTCAGAGGGAAACACATTAAAGTACCCATACCGGCAAAAAGATCATGATCATTGCCATGTTGTTATAATGGTGTGTTCCCCACCCCCACAATTGCAGCTACCTTTCAGTGAAAGAGTTGCTAATCTTAGTCTGGCCATTCAGGGGGTTAAGGCGATTATCAATTTTTAATGCTTTCACATGGAAAAAAAGGGGAATCCTTTTCCA
The DNA here is from genome assembly GCF_009829155.1 of Mustela erminea. NCBI lineage: Eukaryota > Metazoa > Chordata > Mammalia > Carnivora > Mustelidae > Mustela > Mustela erminea. Next base: position 70,086,063 of record NC_045635.1, on the reverse strand, counting down.
ATTCTGACTAGCCTGAAGTCTTATAATCAACCTTCCTCTAGCTCTTGGCCTCTACTCTGGGCAACCACTTTTGCCAGGCTTTCAAAAGTGGTTCACACCATGCCCAGAGGCTGGGGAGGGGCAGCTATCCCCAAGAGTTATCTTCATCCAGGGACAGGTTTTACACACCTTTGTTCTGTAGTCCTTTAATTTAAGAATAGTTTATGACAGGAGCAAAAACAATGTAGTCATTTTTCTTTCTTTTCCTTTCCTTTTTTTTTTCCTTTCCTTTCCTCTCTCTCCCCCCCTTCCTCCCTCCCTCCCTCCCTTCCTTCCTTCCTTCCTTCCTTTCTTCCTTTTTAAAAAAACAGTTCCCATGAATATGGATACTGCCTAATTCAGGTGCAGTCCCATTCTCTAGCAGCTGTAATATAATCTTCTCTTGTATGTAAGATGTTTTGTTTTTTGAAGAAAATATCTGCATATAGTAAAATCTTCTTGCTGCTCTAACTAATCTGCTGGAGAGGTTTCCTTCACCCTCTCCTGTCAGTCTAACTTCCCAAGTGTAACAGATGCCGCTCTCAAGCGCTCCTTTCTGTGGCTTCTCTTTATTCAGCCTTGCATATTTCTCCCCATGATCTGGGTTTCCATAGAGAGAGGAATAAAAGGGGGGACCATGGTCACAAATCCCCTGCCCCATGCAAAATAAAAGAACCTCATTCAATAGACGACCCCGTCTGGACATGGGAGAGAAATAAGTACATGTGAAGTTACTGTTTCAAAGAGCTGGTAGCTTATTTTTCATAGACTGATTCTGCCTTAAAGTCAGAGTTACCACTGATAAACTGCTCTCTTGGGTAGTTGGGCCAAATACACAGCTTGGTGTTCTTTTCATCTTGATCTTGAAGTCCACTGTGGGGTTCTTAGATCTGAATTACTCCACCCCCTCCACAATTATTGTTTGAAAATAATAATAACTGACCCATTCTATGAGTTTGGGGTAGCTAAAATCTTGAAGGGGAGTCTAACTTAAAAATGGAGGAACTATGATTTTATGGAGTCTACACGCCTATCTCCAGTAAAGAAGAACAGGTTTTGATCTCTTGCTATGCTAGCACACAGCACAAACTTCATTCTTCCTTGGACTTCCTTCACACCCAAATATGCCCCTCCACCCTACCCATCACTATGCTTGTTTTCTAAGAGGGAAATTCCATTAATTCCTGAAAGCAAGTCAGATTGGTTTGGTTTGTTTGTATGTTCATTCATTTATTTGTAACCTGGGGGGGTCACTGTGACTCTCCTTCCTCACAAAATTTAAGGATACATGACAACTCCTGAGTGTCTTAGCAGACATTCCTGGCCCCTTTGGAAGCAAGGAAGGACTCACAAAAGATATTAAGCAGATTAATGTGGTTTAAGTCACACTCCGTGTTAACAAGGGAGCTTGGTATGCCCAAGGTTCATTCAGAAATGGAGATTATGTCTCTTGTAGATTTCATAAATGAGCATGGATTATGAAGCATTCTCATTATCTGTACAAATTGGCAGAGGGGGAAGTGGTCTGGGACTGATGTTTCAGGTGAGGGTCAAGAAGGAAGTCCACAAGGCCAGATTTGAGTGTGTATAATACAGAATGAATTTCCAGACAGTAGAAAGTGGCACATAGGTGTGATCTCAATATTGAAAACTTCATCTTCAACACAAGTCCACTTTGGAAATAGGATTACTTAGGTTGGGCTTGGAAGGGACAGGTACACACTTTCTTTTTATAACCTGGAGCTCATAAGGGAAAGGAAACAATTGGACAGCTTCTGAAAGCAACAGAGAAAGAAACCTTTGTCTTAGCGTCTGCACTTTGAGCTTACTAGAGGTTCTCAGTCACAGCTGCCCTTCAGAGCACTAGCCTGCTGTATCTCCTCTTACAGTCCTCCTCCTCCTCCTTCCTCTTCTTCTTCCTCTTCCTCCTTCCCCTCCTCCTCGCCCTTCTTCCTTCCTTCTCCTTCTCCCTCTCCCTGTCCCCCTCCCACTCCCCCTCCTTCTTCTCCTTCTTCTTCCTTTTATTCCTCCTCCTTTCCACCCTCATCCTCCCCTTCCTTCTCGTCCTCCTCATTCTTGACAAACTGTGTGGGGGAACGTAAAGGGGCTTAAAATATTCTGGGGGAGAATCTGTAAAAAATTGGACAGCATTAGCAGACATTAGCCAATAGCAATTCAGGCTCGATTAGTTCATTTTTTTAGCTCTCTGTTGGTTTTCCTTGAACATGAGGAAAAAGATCTTAAGAGAAAAGGGGAGATGGAGCGGGGAAAAGAGATAGCATACACTGAATGCTGCAGCAGACACAGGATAATTTTAAAAATAAAGCATTCATCATGAAAAAAAATTAATACAAATACCTTAATCTTAGAGAATATTAGTCATTTACTAGCAAAATCAATTGTCAGTTGGGAAGTGCTGAGGAACTGTGAGGTTAGGGCTGCCCAGAAGATGGTTAGAGGAAAGACCAGGACAATAGAGATTGTTATTGCTTAGGGAAAGGATGTGGGGTCCCGCAGCTATGTTGTCAAGGTCACCTTGATTCAGTCTCAGTTTCTCTTCTGAGGTCAATTCTCCCCTTTCCATTGCCATTGTTAGTGAGTGAACCCTGATCTTACAGGTTCCCAGGGAAAGAGTTCTACAGAGACAGAGCTATTATGCAGTATCCTGTGTGGCTCTCATATTCTGAGTACCAGGATTCAGGGTGTTTAGGAATCTTTGTGGCCATTGCCCAGTCCCTTGTTTTGCACTTCAGACAGAGCCTAGTTGCAGAGAAGTCCAGTTGATGATTTGACTAAATATAGACCCCATATGGAATTATCTTTTTTTTTTAATGGAGTTGCAAAATATTTCCAAATTTAAACTGAAGTGGTGGTTTTTATCTTTATTTTGTTTTTTTTCTTAAAGTCAGAAATGGTAGGTGTATTAAAGAAGAGAAAATAATCGTTCCAACTCCATAATGGATCAGAGGGAGTGTAGAGATAGTCCACTACTTTAAACTCTGTGGATTGGTATTCAAGTTATCAGTGAGCTATCTAGTTGAACATTAGACACCTTATTAGACACCACTTTCTAGTTAAGAAAGATGCCCCAAATTGCAATACACTTCTTTCTTCATGGGTGGATTAAGATTTTAACACTCAAAATTATAAGAATACTCAGATTTCATTCATAACTGAGATTCTGTTTTCTGTGCACTCTTGCCACCCCCAACCCTTTCCTTAGTAAATAGTATTTATTGAAATGGCTAGCATTCTGTATCTCCCTGAAGTGAAGGGACTAGAGGAAACTTGATTACAGATCAAAATATGTGCTTCTTCTAGGAAAAGACATTTAGTAAGTAATCTGCTGAGTGTTCTGGGCTCACATTACTATTTCCAGTCCCCCAAGGCAGCAGGATATCACATTTGAAGATGAGCAAGTGACCAGATTTAACTTGCTATTTTTTATTCAGAACTTTAGCTGTTTTTTTTTTTTCCCCCCCAAGAAGGATTGGTTAGGGAAGGAGGCTGACGATTGTGAGAAAAAAAATATGATATGATATGATATAATATAATATAATATAATCATATAATAAATTATATATATGTATATATATACATATATACATACGTTATATATATGTATATATATACATATATATACAAGAGAGAGATGGAAGGAAAGCAAAACATATTAACCACATGTTTGGGGAAAAGTCCACTTTGCAAGGACATATGGGGAACTTATTTTTACAAGAGTATTAGTGCTTTCTCTGTTGTGATTGTTGTTATGTTCGTTCTTGGGGGAGGGGTGTAGGTTCCCTGCGTTCTATAAATCCCTATCTCTTGTAACTTTTTTAAAGTCCTCTCTTATACTTTACCTCACTTTCCTTTTTTTTTTTTAAAGATTTTTATTTATTTGACAGAGAGAGATCAAAAGTAGGCAGAGAGACAGGCAGAGAGAGAGGGGGAAGCAGGCTCCCTGCTGAGCAAACCCTGAGATCATGACCTGAGCTGAAGGCAGAGGCTTTAACCCACTGAACCACCAGGCGCCCCTTTACCTCACTTTCAATTGGGGGGAATCAATTTGGCTACCCTGCTTGGAAAATACATCTACTTGATCTTGTATTTTGGATTCCAGCTACTTGTGGACACATGCCATAGCATGTGTGTATTTTACATGCAGGGACTTCTGGAGTTTCTTTTCAACGCAGAAGCGCTCAGGCAGACATCAAAAGAACCCAGTCCTTTAAGGAGTCTTTTTCCTTGGTGGGTCTGCTCCTCCCCTGGCTAAGACTCTGAGGCTAACCTACTCTCCATTCTGGCGTTGCTAAGAACCCAAGTTCACTTGTGCCAATCTGCAGAAAGTGAAGGCCACAGAGAATCAAGAAGCTGTCCCCAAAGCCCAGCACTAGGCCTCAGCAGGAGGGGGAATAATCTGGGCAACAACAGAAGCCAGCACTTCTGGGATAGCATGGCTAAAATGCCCACATGAAGCCCAAAGGCTGGACCTGACTTTAGCCTCCCAGATACATCTGAGTAAAGGGGCTGAAACAGATCAAGGGTGTGGGTATTAAACGGAGAGTTCCCATCTTAAGATAATTGGTGGATGACAATTCTTTAAGACCAGTGGGTCCCACTCCATCTATCAAGCAGCCCGCAAGAGGGGCTTATTTTGCCAGTCTCCTGGCTCTCACTGTTCTGCCAGCCGCAGGTTCTTGTGTCCTCCATTTGGAGCAGGATCCCTGTGATTGGGGCAAGACTTAATTCCCATGGTTGGAAGTGGAGGGAGGGAGGGTCTAGAAGAGCCAGCACCAAGGCAGCTGTGTGAGTGCGGTAGCTTGTAGTGGTTAGTTTCTCAGGATCCCCCAGACCTGGCCAGCCTGGCTGAGTATCTTTGTCCCTGGGCAGCCTCTGCCTTTCACAGATGAGTCCCTTGAACAGCTTTAAGATGAATACCTCCCTCTGTAGACCTGAACAGAGGTGCTCAAGGTAATCCTTTCTCAGGAAACAAAGCCCAGCCTTTTCACTGACAAATGTTGTCTGTTACCAGAGCTCTGATTCAGTGATAGCCTTCCTTGGGGGGTGTGTATAGGAGAATATCACGCCCTTGACTCTTCCTAAGTGTGTTTATGGGAGGGAGGGGAAGGGAGAGAAAGTCACCCTAAAACATTTTGTTCAGGCATGAAAATGTTAACTCAGATCACATTAAAGGCAGCAGGATTTAAACTTGCCTAATTCTTCTTAAAAATAGCCAATTTTTTTAAAAAAGCAAATTTAAAAAAATAGCACATTTCCTTGTTTCTAACAATGGACTGGGTCCAGAGAAGCCTTAGTTCTCTAAGTTAACATGCTTAGGGCAATCTAAATACCAACACTCAAATCTCTCTTGTATATCCTAAATATTCATTTTTACTTATTGAAATGGCAGTGAGAATGAGACTGTCTCCTTTCTTCCACCTATCCTCTACTTACTTCTTCAACATTTAGAAAGAAATTGAGGTTACTGTTTGCAGTAAAACTGTAATTCAATCATGCCTGCACTCATTTTTATTTTTAAATAAACATTTCCCCAGGTGCATGATGTAGACTTTAGATACCTCCTTAAACAAATGGATAACACAAATTCGTGTGTGTGTGTGTGTGTGTGTGAGAGAGAGAGAGAGAGAGAGAGAGAGAGAGAGAGATTATATGGATGAACATTTCATATTGAAAAACACACCTATGTGAGTGTAAATTGCCTTCAAAAATTATCTGACTCTGAGTATGGATCTCAACTCCGCAGAAGCAGAGAGTTAGAGCTGTGGAGTTTCGGTTTTATTTTAACAGCTAGTTGACAGATTTGTAAAGAACTGAGATTTGTCCTATACAAATACTCACATTAGTGATGGAGAGAAGCATTTGAGCTCTCTACCCCCTTTCCTTACCCTGCAAAGTAGAATAACTGTTTTCAAATATATTCTATATGTATTCAATTTTGTTGAGGAGTATACGTTTTGTAAGGATGAGGAAAATAAGTCACAACACACAAATAGAAACATTTCAGTAAAAATAGAGTTTTTTCCTAAGATTTCATTGCTAGAAATGGAAAGAGACCAAGCTTTCTAAAAACACTTCTAGGGAGATAATGACTCACATTATAAATACACTTATTTTTCTCTTTTCATGTTCTTAGAGCAACTCTCATCCCAGACAATTAGATTTAAACCCCTATTTAATAATCCATTCTACCATATTTTAAAAGTTGTGTTAACTATACTTGCTATGAAAGGAAACTGGAATATAGTTATCGGAAATCTTGAGGATGTTGGGGAACAATACAATGAATTTGAGAGTAAAAAGAAGTGTGGCTAACTTTCACTAGCCTTTAAGCATTCTTTATAAACTCTTCTGCTACATATTTGTAAATTAACATCATCTCTGCCATGTATAACATATTGAAGATCATTTTGTCTTCATGGGATGATGCTTATTTTTGGAGGTGATTGTTGAAAGTACATAATGATCACAAAATAAGCTAGCTTGGATGAATGATGGAGGTTTATTGACAAAGACAGGTTAAAGTGTTCCTAGCTTGCATACTTATAGCTGTACACTGTTTTCGTATGTACTGGGGTATATCTGATTTGGTGGATCTGCAAACTGCTTTGAAATGACTAGTAGCATAGAAATAGATTGCAAGTAAACCTAGTGAATTGGGATGACTCTCTATCAGTTTAATTTTTGTTTTATAGTTAGGTTAGCATTCTGATTTGATTGTCTTAGTAATGTGAATTGCCTACAGCTGCTGATGATACAGCTTTAATTCTGTTTTAAAGGTCATGTAAACAGGTGCCTGTAGCATAAGGAATGCAAATTCAATTCGCTTTGAACGTTTCCTCACATTCACTTCACAGTCTTCACCTAGAAAATTAGCAGGGTTTAATATAAAACTATTTTAATGTTATGATTTCATTAAAGTCCTTTTTCAATGTTTTATTTTTCTTTTCGCGGGATAGAAAAGTTTCCTCTACTTTGCATTGCATATCGCATGCAACACACATCACTCATACTGGAAGGCAGAAAAACATTTCTGTTAAGATCTATTTTATTTTTCCAATGCTTTTTACTAATAAAGAGCTGAGAACTTCATTTTAATCTCCCTGGTAGCTGCAGGTGAAAAGGACACAAATTAGATAATCTAACTGCATTTTGGATTGTATGGAGAGAGTCAGAATGTTGTGCACCTGTATAAGAGCTTTAGTCAAAAGAAGTGGTACGTGAAAATCTTAAGTGCTGATCTAAGTGGTTGATTTTTAAAAAAATTGTTTTGTTTTCTTTTGTTTTAAATTTTGCCCCTGATTTGCTGCTATGTGTTTTTCACACACTTTTTTTTTCTTCTTTTTCTTAGTAACAGAAAACTCATCATACAAAGTTTGTATTTAAAGCCTGGAAAAAATTGCTACATTTTCATTAACACTTTGGATTCTAGTGATATAATACAGCTGAGATACCTGAATGGAGATAAAATCAGTATGAAAGTAGACTCTGCTTTCTATGATTTGGCCCCCCTACCTTATGTTAGTATAAGTTAGAATTGAAACTGCATGGAGATAAATTTGGTCTTTGTTGTTATTTTTACATAATCTTAGTATTGGTTTATATATGTTTTTAGAGTGAAAACCACAACTGGGAAAGTCATATCACATATCAAATTATAAAAATTCCCAATGTGTTTTGCTTTTGATAGAAGATCTTTAGTTACGTGACTATTCTCCTGCTTCAGAGAATTTAAATTGTACAGTGACGCAAGCCCTACATATTTGAGCAATAGATTCTAAAAAGCAAATTTCTGGCTTTTTGTCCTGATTTAAAAGTTTAAAGACTCTGTTCACAAAAGTGTTCTTTTTAATAGAAATAGGCAGTAAATAAAATAGAACTCTGTATGGAGTTCTGTGTGTCGCATCTGAGCTGAAAGATCATCACTCACTCATCTGGTTTGGGCATTTGATGCCACCTTAGTCAGATGATATGCAGCCACAGGTGTCATTTTTAATGTAGGTACACATTTTCCTTTGATGTTGCTTTCAAGGCCAGTTTTCTGTGAAAAAGATACTTCTCACAGTTGAAAATTAACTATTTCATGACCATTCTAGTGCACCAAAAGAGAGATTCTTATTCATGTGTGGGTGGTATGTTATCCCAGGAAAGTGCTTTGTCTGGAGTAGCTGGACTGAAAATAACATTTAAAAATAGAAAAGAAAAGCCACAAGTAAACAAAGAAAAAAACTTTGACATTTACGTCTAATCCAGACATGTTATAACCTACTTGCTAGATAGTTAATAGCCAGGCTTCTTAAATTGTGTGCATATGCAAACATACCCTGAAAACAAACCAGGGTGCTTTATAATGCAGTTAATCCTACTATTGCTTTCAGATTACTTTCAACTGCAACCTATTTTTATAATTTTCTAATATTCAATATCTTCCCCCATTGGGCAAAGGCACCTTCTATTTGTGTTTTGAGAATGAGTGATTTGACTATAAATAGGTTATATAGAAACAGTTTGTGCTGACTCTGTTAGTGTCCTTATCATTAAGTAGCTTTAAATATGAAGAGATTTAAAGGACTTTATTAAATTAAATATGGCATTGTAAAACCCCTGTCTCGTGCCAAATCACTACATAGTAAGACAGATGGAAATTCTTTGTTATACCTATTCAGAGAAAGTTTATATACATTTACTTAAAATCAACTTCATTAGAACAAAGGGAAACACAATGTGCTTGAAACAATGAACCACAATTCAACATTTCCTAACAATATATGTTCTTGTATGTTCTACTATGTGTTTTTCTTCGTTATCTTCTTATATCTGAAGTTCTATTACCACCCCTTTACCCTCCACCCTATGTATTTGATCATTTCTCTAAGTCCCTTGGCTGAACCAATCTCTTTTCATGCAGAGGATAAAAAGAGAAGAACTTCAAAGTAGGTTCAGGTAATTAACAGCTGAGGGGAATATAATCTAAACCATAGACCCTGCTTTGCACCCAGGCTGGATCGCTGAGCCAGCCGGCAAGGGAGAACCTATTCCCTATAGCATCTAAATCTGCTTCCTCTGAACAGCACGGCCAGGCCTCCAGTTATCACATCTGCATTTCAAACACCATGGCTCTGGCATTAATTATTAATTAGCCTACAGTCACCCTAGAGGATTCAAGTTCCAGTCTGCACATAGTTATTCATTGACCTCTATCTTAGTTTTTGTTGGGCAGAAAAAACTCAGTAGAATGCTTAATAATTTCCTTTCTCTCAGACCTTCTGTTCTAGTTTCATAGAGGGGAAACAGTATATTTTCCAAGGGGGAATAATCACACAGCGGTCCCAAAATTTGTTTACAGTAAAATGCTTTGTCAAACGATTAGGGGCATAGAAGGAGTAGAATGATTTTTATATGGTATTGAGTGATGAAATGTACTTTTTAATGTTCAACACACTGACTGTAGTTTCCTCAAATTGGGAGATGTAGTCATGAGACAAAGTCAAATATTCCTTAGCTCTCAGTGAGGGCAAGTGTGGAATTTGTAAAGTAAGATAGATTTCATTCTTGGATAATATATGTGCATGATCAGTGAGACTAGTGAGAGGAGCATCAGATGCTGGAATGTCCAACAAAATTATAAACACAAAAATGATTTTTTAAAAAAAGGTAGATCTCTTAATTTTGGTTTATTTCCAACAGAAATCTAAACATGCTCCTTTCTTGCTAGTAAATATTTTAGTGTGTAAATCAAATTATTAAGCTATTCATGATAAACCTATGGACCTAAATGTAGACGCCTTTACATAATAGAAGAGAGATTAATTGAGTGGAGCTGAGAGTTATACAAAGCTGGGTTTATATCTCAGTCCTACCACTTAAAAAGTGGCCTTAATCAAGATGGGATTGGGAGGGAGACAAACCATAAGTGACTCTTAATCTCACAAAACAAACTGAGGGTTGCTGGGGGGAGGGGGTTTGGGAGAAGGGGGTGGGATTATGGACATTGGGGAGGGTATGTGCTTTGGTGAGTGCTGTGAAGTGTGTAAACCTGGTGATTCACAGACCTGTACCCCTGGGGATAAAAATATATGTTTATAAAAAATAAAAAATTATTAAAAAAATAATTAAAAAAATAATAAAAATGGTTAAAAAAAAAGTGGCCTTAAATCTATATCATTTCTGGAACTTTGACTTCCTTTTAGGAAAATGAGGATAGCTTTGGGACCTATATCATGGAGTTGTTATGAGAATTAAATGGCATAATGCATATAAGTTGCTTGTCATATGTGTCATAGTGCCTGACATACAATAATGTTCAATAAGTGTTTGTTATTTTAATAATATTTGTTCCATTATTTTATTGAAGATTTCTATAGTTTCTCTTAATTTGGTTTTATGTAGATGTCAATTTCTTACTGAATATATTGTCCAATATGGGAGCTTTCAACAATTGCTATCACTTGCTTTCCTACTACCACTCACTTGCCATGGTAATTACCTGCTTTTTCACTCCCAATATTGTTTTCTTGTTTTGTACTCTGACATTGTTTCTGGAATCTAGTCATCAAGACTGAAAATATCCTCCCCTTAATACAAGAGCTCCTGTGTAGCTTTCTCAAACATTTCAACTTTTATCATTCACCTGTGAAGCATGTTCTAGAAAGAGTCCCTATAAGCTATTTCTATCCCTGAAATTTATCCATGAAGTCCTCCCAGAGTAAAATGTGGCAAGAGTAGAATTGAGACACAAGTCTATCTACCTCTGTCAAGACTGAGAGTCTGCTTCTAATACTGAAGTGGAAGGAGATGGTATCCTGTTGTCCTGAGTTTAAATTCAGAAATACTATCCCATGCAAGTAAATCTGTAAGTGGTAGGTAAGGCTGAGTACAATAAACATCATACAATGTTTTGATTATTTCGCTTATTTTGGAACAGTAAGTGTTTTTCGTAATGATTGATACATTTTTAAAGTTCTTATTTTACCACAGTTTTCATTGTCACCATTCACATCAGAGGACAATTAGGTTAGTCAAATAAATGAATCAACGGAGGTAAGAATGATAATTTTTAAGGAAGGATGATTTTATAAAAGTGGATTTTAAATAAATAGCACAGGTACAGGTATAGAGAACCTATAAAAATAGTTACTTAAAGAACCGCTATATTATGGAAATAGTCAATGGTCAATGAATCAGAGTTCTCTAGGAACATGGAGTATGGCTCCTATATTAGGTCTTGCTACATTCTTCATGTTTTAGTGAACAGATGAAATAAAAGCATAGAAACCATACTTAGATAATTTCAGGGATAATTAATACAGTATATGAAAATTAAAATTCTGAAAGATTTCAACAGTGTGGAATGTTGGGATAAAATCTTGATACAGAGAAACTTGAAGTTAGATGTGAATTCAAAAGTCATCTAAATTTATGCAGAAATCTCTTCTACAACATTCTTAAGCAATGTCCTCTGGTCTTTGCTGATGTCTACTGGTAAGCAGCTCACCACATGCAAAAGCATCTTATTCCATTTTGGCACAGGTTTGTTAGAAAGCTCTTTCTTATCTTGAACTCAAGTCTTCTAACCTTCTAGTTTGACGAGACAATTTCTGTTTCCATATGCCATATCTTTAAATATCCAAAAATTTCTCTGCCTTATCTTCTTCATTTTCTCCAGTCCTAAAATCCTCAGTTATTCTACCCATTTATCGCTGAATTGGTTTTAAGGTCACTCACTGTATTAGTCTATGTAAGCTGCCATAAAAAAAATACCATAGGCTAATATGGCATAATACTAATAATACCATAGGCTTAAAAAACAAACATTTAATTCTCACTGTTGTAAGCTGGAAGTCCAAGATCAGAGTATCTGCATGTTTGGGTCAGATGCTGTTGAGGGCTGTTTTCCTGATTTGCAGATGGCTTTCCCCTTGCTGTGTCCTCACATGGGACAGAAAGGGAGAGCAAGAGAGTAAGAGAGTGAGAGAGCATGTGCACACCTGAGAGAGAGGGGGAGAGAGATCAATCTACCTCATAAACTTTATCAGATTAGGACCCCAGCCTTATGACCTAGTTTAACCTTAATTGTTTCCTAAAGACCCTATATCCAAAGATACAGTCACATTAAGGGATTGGGCTTCAGCATATGAATTTGGAAGGAGGACACCATTCAGTCCAAAGCACTTATTGTCCTGGATTCCATACACTTAGCAGTCCGGTATGGTTAAAACTACTCTTATAATGTAGTGAACAAGAGTAATTCAGATGATATTTGAACAGTACAAGTAACGATGGGACTATTGCTCTTTTTTAACAATAAACTATAATTTTGTTAATATGACCAAAGACTGCATTCAGTTTTTCAGTAGCTATGGAGAATAAATAAATACTAAGGAAGAAAACAATCCCACCACTTACATTTAACATTTGGGTGATATTTTTGCATTTTTCTTTGCTTTTAAATATATACATATAATTGTGATAATACTTTAAGAAATTTTTTTATGCTTAGGGTGCCCGGGTGGCTTAGTTGGTTAAGCATCTGACTCTTGATTTTGGCTCAGGTCATGATATCAGGGTTTTGAAATCAAGCCCCATATTGGGCTTCACACTCAGTGGGGACTTTGCTTGAGATTCTCTCTGTCCCTCTCTTTCTGCCCCTCCCCACTGCTCTCTCTCTCTCCCACTCTCTAAAATAAATGAGTCTTTATAAAAAGAAATTTTATATGCGTTTGTTTTCAACGTGACATTACATTATACAAATTCTCTATGTTATTACAAATTTTTCCTAAATATTTTTAGATGTTCCATACTATTATTCTATTTTTAGGGAATTTAGAAGTTTATTAATTTTTTCATCAAGCTCTACAGCCAACATGGGGCTTGAACTTATAACTCCCAAGATCAAGAGTTGCATGCTCTTCAGACAGCCATCCAGGCACCCCGATACTATTTCTTCTTAAGGATATACCACAGTTTACACACATATTCTCCTTTTGTTGACTTTTCAAACAAGTCATATGTAAATTTAAATTTGTAAAATGTTTTATGCATTTTCATTCTTAGTTTTAGCCTAAGGATGCACACACACATATACACCATGATTTTATCATGAATATTAGCTGTTCTTCTTATGACTGTGTCATGTGCAAATTAAAGACCCTTCTATATCATGGTCTACATTGAAAAAAAAAACTGTTGAAAATGATAAGACCAAAGACAGAGCCAAAGTTTTGCTGCTGGAGATTTTTGTTCAGGTTTACAAAGGTTTTTTAATCATATTCTTTAAGAAAACTTGTATATCAAATAATGAATGGATTTCATCTAGCAAAAATTTGTATCTACCAGCTGAAACACATGGGATTTTAAAACCAGAGGAGACCTTAGATAATCATATAGTCCAGGCCCCTAATATGAAATTTTTAATGATTTGTTAAAAGACCACCATGTCATCTGACTCCCTCCTTAGTGGGAAGCCTGCTTCTCCCTCTTCCTCTGCCTGCTGCTCCTCCTGCTTATGCTCTCTCTCTCTCTCTCTGCCAAATAAATAAATAACAATCTTTAAAGAAAAACTAAAAGGCCACCATGTGTGTGGCAGTCTTATCTAGTAATCCTATCAGGAAAAGAAATTAAATTTGTTCAACATGAGTTGTTTTTGGTTAAACTATGACGACTCCTATGATCATAAGTTCTCATAAAATTTTTCATAATCTATTTGAGAACTTTATTGGGCAATGATAGTAAGCTTACTGGCCTATAGCTTCTAGTATCTATCTTTGCTCTCTAGTTAAGATTCAGTTGTTATCTGCCAGTTAACTGGCTCTTACATTAAAAAAATGTGATAAAAATACAGAATTATAATTTTATGTCACTAATCAGCACCAGGTTTGGGGGCAAAAATATTACAGAATTAGCATTACAAAGTATGTCTACAAGAAGCATTGCCTCTTCTGGTAAAAAGCTGCAGTAATAGGAGATGTGTGAGGACTTTTTATGGTTTCAGTTTCACACTTAGGTCTATAATTGATTTTGAATTTATTTTTCTGTGTGGTGTAACAGAGTGGTCCAGGTTCATTCTTTTGCATGTAGCTGTCCAGTTTCCCCAACACCATTAGTTGTAGAGACTGTCTTTTTCCCATTGTATATTCTTTCCTTCTGTGTCAAGGATTAATTGACCATACACTTGTGGGTTAATTTCCAGGTTTTCTATTCCATCTTATTGATATATGTGTCTATTTTCTGTGCCAGTACCATGCAGTTGTGATCACTACAGCTTTGTAATACAACTTAAAGTCAGGAATTTTGGTGCTTCTAGCTTTTCTTTTCTTTTTCAAAGTTACTTTGGCTATTCAGGGTCTTTTGTGGTTCCATAAAATTTAAGGATTGTTTGTTTAAATGTATAGATCTCTTAACAATATTTGCTCTTCCACCTCATGAGCATGGATTGTCTTTCCAATTCTTTGTGACATCTTTAATTTCACCCGTGTTTTATACTTTTCAGAGTACAGGTCTTTCACCTCTTTGGGTAGGTTTATTACTAGGTATTTTTTTAAATTGGATGTAATTGCAAATGGAATTTTTATTTAAGTTTCTTTTTCTGCTGTGTCATCATTAACATATAGAAAGAAATGCAACAGGTTTTTGCACAATGATTTTCTATCCTGCAACATTAGTTAATTCATTTATCAATTCTAGTAGTTCTTTGGTGGAGTCTTTTGGGTTTTCCTATATGGTTTATGCCATCTGCAAATAGTGAAGGTTTTCATTCTTCTTTACCAATTTGAATGCCTTTTGTTTTTGTTGTTGACTGCTGGGGCTAGGACTTCCAGTAGTATGTTGAATAAAAGTGGTGAGTACACATGCTTTAGTTGTTCCTAACAGGGGGAAAGCTCTCAGCTTTTCCCCATTGAGTATGACATTCATTGTGGGTTTTTAATATGTGGCCTTTATTATATTCAGTTATGTCCTCTCTAAACCTATGTTGTTGAGGGCTTTTATTATGAACTGATATTGTACTTTGTCAAATGCTTTTTCTATGTCTGTTGTGATGATCATCCAGTTTTAAAACTTTCTCTTAATGATGTGACATAACACATTGATTGATTTGTTAATACTAAACCACCCTTTCATTTATGGAATAAATCCCACTTGATCATGGTGAAGGACACTTTTTAAAAAATATTTTATTTATTTATTTGACAGAGAGAGATCACAAGTAGACAGAGAGGCAAGCAGAGAAAGAGGAGAAAGCACGCTCCCTGTGGAGCAGAGAGCCTGATGTGGGGCTCAATCCCAAGACCCTGGGATCATGACCTGAGCCAAAGGCAGAGGCTTTAACCCACTGAGCCACCCAGGTGCCCCAAGGACATTTATTAATGTGTTGTTGGATTTCATTTTCTAATATTTTGTTGAAGATTTTTGCATGCATGTTCCTCAGAGATATTGGCATGTAGTTCTTTTTTTTTCTTTTCAAATTTTTATTTAAATTCTAGTTACTTGACATAGAGTACAATATTAGTTTCAAGATTAGAATGTAGTGGTTCATCACTTAAATACAACACCCAGTGCTCATTATAAAAAGGGCCCTCCTTAATGCCCATCACCCATCTAGCCCATCCCAAATCAACCTCCCTCTTTTAACCTTCAGTTTGTTCTGTATCATTAAGAGTTATAGATAACTAGTGAATCATTCAACATTATATCAAAATCTAATGATGTACTGTATGTTGGCTAATTGAATTTAAATAAAAAAAAGGGTCTCTGATGTTTTGCTTCCCTCCCTCTTTTCCACCTCCTATATGTTCATCTCTTTTGTATTAAATTCCACATATGAGTGAAATCACATGATTTTGTCTTTCTCTGACTCACTTATTTTGCTTAGAATAATAAACTCTAGCTCCAGCCACATCATTGTAAATGGCAAATTTCTATTCCTTTTTGATGGATGAGTAATACTGCATTGTATATATAGCACATCTACTTTATCCATTCAAAAGTGGATAGAAATTTGGGCTATATACATAGGTTGATATTGTTGATAATACTGCTAAAACTTTGAGGTTCATGTACCCCTTGGAATCTCTATTTTTTTATCCTTTGGGGAAATACCTAGTAGTGCAGTTGCTAGGTCATAAGGTAACTCATTTTAACTTTCTGAAGTCTTCCATACTGTTTTCTAGAGAGGTTACACCACTTTGCATTCCTATCAACAGTGAAAGAGGTTTCCCCTTCCTCCACATACTTGCCAAAACCTGTTGTTTCTTGTGTTGGTTAATTTTAGTCATTCTGATGGGTATGAGATGATATCTCATCATGGTTTTGATTTGTATTTCCCTGATGATGAGTGATGTTGAGCATCTTTTCATATGTGTTACCATGTGGATCTTCTTTGGAAAAATAGTTCTTCATGTTTTTTGTCCATTTCTTTACTGCATTATTTGGTTTGGGGGTGTTGAGTTTTATCAGTTCTTTATGGATTTTTTGATTTTATAACTCTTTATCAGATATGTAATTTGCCATATCTTCTCCCATTCCTTAGGCTCCCTTTTAGTTTTGTTTATTGTTTCCTTTGTTGTGCAGATGATTTTTATTTTGATGAAGACCCAATACTTCATTTTTGCTCTTGTTTCCTTTCCCTCTGGTGATGTGGCTAGTAAAAAATTGCTAGGGTCCATGTCAAAGATGTTGCTGCCTGTGTTCTTCTCTAGGATTTTGATGGTTTCTTGCCTCACATTTAGGTCTTTTGTTCATTTTGAGTTTATTTTTGTGTATGGTATAAGAAAGTGGTCTGGTTTCATTCTTTTGCATTTGACTCTCCAATTTTCTCAACACCATCTGTTGAAGAGACTGTATTTTTTCTGTTTTTAAAAAATTTATTTATTTGACAGATAGAGATCATAAGCAGGCAGAGAGGCAGACAGAGAGAAGGTGGGTGGGAAGCAGGCTCTCTGCTGAGCAGAGAGCCCGACGTGGGGCTCGATCCCAAGACCCTGGGATCATGACTTGAGCCAAAGGCAGAGGCCTGAAGCCACCCAGCCACCCAGGCGCCCCGAGACTGTATTTTTTCTATTAGATATTCTTTTCTGCTTTGTTGCAGATTAGTTGACCATATAGGTGTGGGTCCATTTATGGTTTTTCTATTCGGTTCCAATAATATATGTGTCTGTTTTTGTCATGGAACAAGTTCTTCAAGAAAATTTTCTGAATCTTGTGAATGGAACCAGCGTTCATGTACTAGAGGCCGAACGGTTTCCCCCCAAGATTACAGATTCTCGAAAGTCCTCGAGACACCTAACAGTAAGAATGAAGAATTATAATTGTAGGCAGAACCTCTTGAAAGTAGCTAGGACAAAGAAGATCCTTACGTACAGAGGAAAGCCCATCAGAATAACGTCAGACCTGGCCACAGAAACCTGGCAAGCCAGAAAGGGCTGGCAAGATATATTCAGGGCACTAAATGAGAAGAACATGCAACCAAGAATACTTTATCCAGCAAGACTGACATTCAAAATGGATGGAGAGATAGTGAGTTTCCAAGACCGGCAAGGCTTAAAAGACTATGCAACCACCAAGCCGACACTGCAGGAAATATTAAGGGGGGTTCTATAAAAGATAAAAAAGCCCAAGAATAGAATTGACCAGAAGTATAGAGACAATCTACAGAAAGAAAGACGTCAAAGGTAACATGATGTCAATAAAAATGTATCTATCAATAATCACCCTCAATGTGAATGGCCAAAATGCGCCCATAAAACGGCACAGGGTTGCAGACTGGATAAAACGACAGGACCCATCCATATGTTGTCTACAAGAGACCCATTTTGAACCTAAAGATACACCCAGATTGAAAGTGAAGGGATGGAGAAGCATCTTTCATGCCAATGGGCCCCAAAAGAAGGCCGGGGTAGCGAGTCTCATATCAGACAAATTAGATTTTAAACTAAAGACTGTAGTCAGAGATACAGAAGGACACTACATCATTCTTAAAGGGACTATCCACCAAGATGATATAACAATTGTAAATATCTATGCCCCCAATATGGGAGCAGCCAATGACAAAAGAAAACTGTTAATCAAGATAAAGAGTCATATTGATATGAATACACTAATCGTTGGAATCTTAACATGCCTCTCTCTGAAATATATCATCGAAGCAGAAAATCAATAAAGAAACAAGAGCATTGAATGACACATTGGACCAGATGGACCTCATAGATATATACAGAACATTCCACCCTAAAACAACAGAATACTCATTCTTCTCAAGGGCACATGGAACCTTCTCCAGAATAGACCACATACTGGGTCACAATCAGGACTCAACCAACACCAAAAGACTGAGATTATTCCCTGCACGTTCTCAGATTACAATGCTTTGAAACTAGAGCTCAATCACAAGGAACAGTTCGGAAGGAACTCAAACACCTGGAAGCTAAAGACCACCTTGCTTAAGAATGATTGGATCAACCAGGAGATCAAAGAAGAACTGAAACAATTCATGGAAACCAATGAGAATGAAGACACTTCGGTCCAAAACCTATGGGATACAGCAAAGGTGGTCCTAAGGGGGAAATACATAGCCATCCAAGCATCCCTCAAAAAAATGAAAAATCCAGAACACATCAGCTGTCTCTACACCTTAAAGAACTGGAGAATCAACAACAAATCAAACCATCTCCACATGAGAAGGGAAATCATCAAGATTAGAACTAAGATCAATGAGGTAGAAACCAGAGATACAGTAGAACGTATCAATGAAACTAGAAGCTGGTTTTTTGGAAGAATCAATAAGATCAATAAACATTTTGCCACACTAATCCAAAAGAAAAGAGAGAAAGCTCAAATTCATAAAATTATGAATGAAAAGGGAGAGGTCACAACGAACACCAAGGAAGTAGAAACAATCATCAGAAGTTATTATCAACAGTTATATGCCAATAAGCTAAGCAACCTAGATGAAATGGATGCATTCCTGGAAAACTATAAACTCCCAAAATTGAAGCAGGAAGAAATTGACAACCTGAATAGACCGATATCTAGTAACGAGATTGAAGCGGTGATCAAAAACTTCCCAAAAAACAAGAGCCCAGGACCTAATGGGTTCCCTGGGGAATTCTACCAAAATTTCAAAGAAGAAATAACACCTATTTTCCTGAAGCTGTTTCAAAAAATTGAAGCAGAAGGAAAACTTCCAGACTCTTTCTATGAAGCCAGCATTACCCTGATCCCCAAACCAGGCAAAGACCCTACCAAAAAGGAGAATTTCAGATCAATATCACTGATGAATATGGATGCTAAGTTTCTCAACAAGATCCTAGTAAACAGGATCCAACAGCACATTAAAAAGATTATCCACCATGACCAGGTGGGATTCATGTACCTAGCTATCTTGATTACTACAGCTTTGTCACACAGCTTGAAGTCCAGAATTGTGATTCCTGTAGCTTTGTTTTTCTTTTTTGGAATCCTTCGGCTATTTGGGTTCTTTTGTGCTTCCAGATTGTTTGTTCCACCTCTGTGAAAAATGCTGGTGACATTTTGATAAGAATTTCATGAAAAGTGTAGATTGCATAGTATAGACATTTTAATAATGTTTTTTCTTCTGATCCATGGGCATGGAATGTTTTTCCATTTTTTTGTGTCCTCTACAATTTATTTCGTAAGTGTTCTATAGTTTTCAGAATACGGATATTTACCTCCGTGCTTAGGTTTATTCGTAGGCTTCTTATATTTTTTGGTGCAGTTGTAAATGCAACTGATTCCTTGATTTCCTTTTCTGTTTCTTCGTTGGTGTATAGAAATGCAACGGATTTTATAACCTGCAATTTTCTTGAATTCAGATATTAGATATAGGAATTTTTTGGTGGAGTCTTACATCAGTTTTGTTTTGTTTTGCTTTTTTTTTGTTTTTGTTTTTATTTTCACATATAGTATTATGTTGTTTGCAAAGGGTGAAAATTTGACTTCTTCCTTGCCAATTTGGATGCCATTTATTTCTTTATGTGACTGAATGCTGACATTGTCTTCCATTACTATGTTAGATGGTAATGGAGGAGTAGATACCCCTGTCTTGTTCCTGACTGTAGACAAAAAACAGAAACAAAAACAAAAACAAGAAAATAAAAAACCAATACCAAAAAAAAAAAAAAGCAACCAACCAAACAAACAAACAGTAAACATCTCAGTATTTTTTCTCACTGTGGATGATATTAGCTTGTGGGTCTTTGGTATATGGCCTTTGTGATGTTGAGGTATGTTTCATCTATCCCCACTTTGTTAAGGGTTTTAAATATCAAGAAAGGTTGCTGTATTTTGTCAAATCCTTTTTGACAGAATCATGGTTCTTATTCCTTCTTTTATTAATGTGGTGTCTTAACATTGTTTGATCTGCAATATTGAACCACTCTTTGAGCCCAGGAACAAATTCCATTTGATCATGGTGAATAATTCTTTCAATGTTCTGTTGGATTCAATTTACTGGTATATTGTTGAGAAATTTTACATTCATATTCATCAGAGTTATTAGCCTGTAGTTCTCCTTGCTAGCATACTAGGATGAGTTTGGAAGTTTTCCTTCCATTTTTATTTTTTGGAACAGTTTAAGAAAAATATGTATTAGCTATTCTTTAAATGTCTGGTAGAAGGGTGCCTGGGTGGTTCAGTCTGTTAAGTGTCTGCCTTCAGCTCAGGTCATGATCCCAGGGTCCTGGGATTGAGCCCTGCATTGGGCTCCCTGCTCAGCGGGGAGTCTGCTTCCCTATCTTCCTCTGCCCCTCTCCCCTGCTTGTGCTCTCTCTCTTAAATCAATCAATCAATCAATCAATCAATACAATCTTTTGTAAATAATAAATAAATAAATAAATAAATATTTGGTAGAATTTCCCTGGGAAACCATTTGGTCCTGGACTTTTGTTTGTTAGGAGAGTTTTGATGACTCTTTCAATTTCATTGTTGGTTATGGGCCTGTTCAAATTTTCTTTCTGATTTTTCCTGTTTTAGTTTTGGTAGTTTGTACATTTCTAGGAATTTATCCATTTTCCAGATTGCCCAGTGTGTTGGCATATAATTTTTCATAATATTCTCATATAATTGTTTGTATTTCTGTGGTGTTGGTTCTGATGTTTCCTCTCTCATTCATGAGTTTATTTTTTATTTTTTTAATTTTTAATTTTATTTTTTAAAAGATTTTATTTATTCATTTGACAGAGAGAGAGTGATTACAAGTAGGCAGAGAAACAGGCAGAGAGAGAGGTGGAAGCAGGCTCCCCACTGAGCAGAGAGTCCGATGCGAGGTTGATCAAAGGACCCTGAGATCACGACCTGCGCCAAAGGCAGAGGCTTAACCCACTGAGCCACCCAGGCGCCTCTCATTCATGATTTTATTTATTTGGTCCTTCTAATTTTCTTTTTGGTAAGTCTCCCTAATGATATATCAATTTTATTAATTCTTTCAAAGAACCAGCTCTTAGCTCTTTTGATATGTTCTAGTGGTTTTGTTTCTTTTCTTTTCTTCTTCTTCTTCATTTTTTTTTTTTTTTGGTTTCTTTCTGTATTATTTATTTCTGCTCTAATCTTTAGTATTTCCCTTCTCCTGGCTATAGGTTTAATTTATTGTTCCTTTTCCAGTTTCTTTAGGTATAATGTCAGGTTGTGTATTTGAGATTTTTCTTGCTTCTTGAGGTAGGCCTATATTGCAAAATTCTTCCCTATTAGGGCTACCTTTGCTGTATCTCAAAGGTTTTGGACTGTCATATTTTCATTTTCATTCGCTTTTTTGTACTTTTTTTTTTTTACTTCTCCTTTAGTTTCCTGGTTAACCCATTCTTTCTTTAGTACTACGTTCTTTAACCTCTAAGTTTTTGTTGTCTTTCCAAAATATTTCTTATGGTTGACTCCAAGTTACATAACATTGTTGCCTGAAAATATGCATGGTATGATCTTGATCTTTTTGTAGTTGTTGAGGGCTGATTTGTGAGCCAGTATGTGATCTATTCTAGTGAATGTTCCATGTGTACTAGAAAAGAATGTGTATTCTTCTGCTTTAGGATGAAATGTTCTGAATATATCTATTAAGTCCATCTGGTCCAGTGTGTCATGTCATTCAAAGCCATTGCTTTCTTGTGATTTTCTGCTTAGATGATCTGTCCACTGATGTAAGTAATGTAGTATAGTCCCTTATTCTTTTTGTATTATTATCAATGAGCTTCTTTGTGTTTATTGTTAATTGAGTTATGTACTTGGCTGCTCCCATATTGGTGCATAAATATTTACATTTGTTCGAATTTCTTTTCAAAATATTTTATTTATTTTGAGAGAGAGAGAGAGAGAACAGAGGGAAGGGCAGAGGGAGAATAAGAGAGAGAATCCAAAGCAGACTCCTCACTGAGTGGAACTTGATATGTGTCTTAACCTCGCATCCACGGTTATTAACTGAGCCAAAATTGAGTTGGACATTCAGCCACCTGAACCACACAGGTGTTTCTACAATCATTAGATCGTCCTGATGGATAGACCCCTAAATTATTATATAATACCTTTCATCATCTCTTGTTGTGGTCTTTGTTTTAAAATCTAGTTTGTCTAATATAAGTATGGCCCTTCTGTGTGTCTTTTGATGTCCATCAGTGTGATAGATGGTTCTCCATCTTCTCACTTTCAATCTGCAAGTGTCTTTCAGTCTAAAATGAGTCTCTTACAGGCAACATATAGATGGGTCTTTTTTTTTAATCCACTCTGATATCCTATGTCTCTTGATTGGAGTATTTAGTCCATTTACATTCAGAGTGATTATTGAAAAATATAAATGTAGTTCCATTGTGTTACTTGTAAAGTTGATTTATGGTGGTATTCTCTGTTCTTTTCTAGTCTTTGTTTCTTTGGGTCCTTTCCCCCTCCACTTTAAGAGTCTCCTTTAATATTTCTTATAGGGATGGTTTAGTAGTCAAAAACTCCTTTAGCTGTTGTTTCTGTGAGAAACTATTTCTCCTTCTATTCTGAAAGATTCTTGACTACATACTTTTCCTTTTCAGTGCACTGAATATGTCATGCCAGACTATTCTGGCCTGCCAAGTTTCTGTGGACAGATCTGCTGCAAACCTGCTCTGTCTTCCTTTGTCAATTTAAAGACTTTCTCCTTGATGCTGCCAGGATTGTTTGTGTATTTCGTGAATTTGACTATGATATGTCTTGGTGATGGCATACTTTTGATAAGTTTATTGAGAGTTATCTCTGCTTTTTGGATTTTGACATCTATGTCCTTTCCCAGGTTAGAGAAGTTTCCAGCTATAATTTGCTCAAATAAACCTTCTGCCCTTTTTCCTCTCTCTTCATATTCTGGGATGCCTATGATATAAAATGTTAATAAGTTTTAAGAAATTGCTGTGATCCGTATGTTTACCTTCATGATTCAATACCTTTCTTGCTCTCTTCTTTCAGCATCATTATTTTCCATAATTTTATCTTCTATATCACTGATTCATTCCTCTACTTCATTCATCCTTGTTCTTATGGCATACATTCAGGTTTGCCTCTCAATTAAAGCAAGTCAAAAAAAAAAATATATATATATAAGAAAAAACAGGAAGTAGAAGTAATGGCCAGGGATTTAATCAGCACAAATGTAAGTATCTATCTGAATAAGAATTTAAAACAACAATTACAAGGATACCAACAATTACAAGGATACTAACTGGGCTGGGAAAAAGCATAGAATATATATATGCTTTTTCATATATATATACATATATATATGTATATATATGACACACAGAGAGCAAGAGCACAAATAGGGGGAGCAGCAGGCAGAGGGAGAAGGAGAATCAGGCTACCCACTGATCAGGGAGCCCAATGCAGGACTCGACCCCAGGGTCCTGGGGTCAAGACCTGAGCCAAAGGCAGCTGCTTAACCAACTGAGCCACCCAGGCAACCCTTGATTACAGGACTTTTTAATTTTCATTTGACCACATTGTAGTTCATTTATCTGTACAGTAAGGGAGTTTCTAGTGTCTTCTATGCTTTTTTCCAGCCCAGTTAGTATCCTTGTAATTGTTGTTTTAAATTCTTATTCAGATAGATACTTACATTTGTGCTGATTAAATCCCTGGCCATTACTTCTACTTCCTGTTTTTTCTTTTAGGGTGAGTTCCTCTGTCTTGCTATTTTGTCTAGAAAAAATAGATAAAATAAAATAAATAAATAAAATAAAATAATAAAAAAGGTAGATCTTAGGTGTGTTTTGGCTTGCTTGTTAAAAGAAGCTAGACCCAAAAACTAAAAATCAATCAATAAATAAGTAAATAAATAAATAAAATATATATTTAAAATAATAAATAAAAAAGAGTTAAAAAATAAAAATGATAAAATAATAAAGTGAAAGAAATATAAAAATGAAAATAAAAATGAAGCTAAGTCACATTTCCCCTAGAGCTGAAGCTTTTCAGCACTCTGTGATCAGTAGACATGGTTCTTGTGAGGGCTTTGTTCTGGTCTTCTAGAAAAGGAGCATGTTATACTGATTCTTGGTTGGACTTGCCCAAGTGGAGATGTACTTGTGCCTGCAGCATGCTGGGGGTGTGACTTGGCATAATTGGCTCCAGTCTCCAGTTGGTGGCATTGTTAAGTTCATTGTGGTCTGTTAGTGCTTATGAGCAGGAGGTCAGTATGGTGTCACCCTCTCTCTCCTCTGTTGCCTCTGGTGTCTCTCCTCTGTGGAGCTGGGAGTTCAACACCGACACTCTTCAGAAAGCCCTTACAGAAGAGTAAACAATCACTGTGTTTCAAAAACTATAAATTTTAGAGACTACTGCTAAGTTGCCCTGTGCTGATCCTTTAGGGAAGGGTCTCACCTCAGTTTTTTCAGTTGCAGAC